>NW_026857966.1:0-175135 GCF_026571515.1 Ruditapes philippinarum
AACTAGCGACATGATATTTTGTTCCGGAAAAAAGTATTTTGTTTCGTGCAAAATTCTCAAGATGAAAAGCATAAAAGTTGAAAATATCATCATTTAAGAATTATATTAACATCGAGGATAAATAACAAATAAATGTTATTTTAGACAAAATGACAATAACGTATTGATATAAACATCACAACATTAATGCAAAACAAATAACAATATCTACAATATCTATTTTGATTTTATTTAAGTTCAATAAGTACATTTATTTCAAAGTTATATTTTATCAGCACAAAATAAAGAGCTTTTTAGTAGTGTACTACTTTTCATTTTATTATTAAATTAAATCGCATGACAATAAATGACATGTTTTATTTCAATAAATCACGTGTATCTTATTTTCCCCCAAATAAGGCAGAGAAAATTATCGTTGACATATACTTTCTTTATGAATTTTAGTTTTTGTTTGTTCGGACAACAGAAAAAAGTAAAAATGACAAAAATTGCACTTTTACATCCTCCCTTTGTTAATGTACAGGAATTGCTATAATAATATTTTCATGATGATTTTATTAACAGAAAACTAGGATGATGCCTTTGAATTTAGTTTGTAAGTGGCAATTGCTATTTAATTGATAAACTTGCATTACATATCAGTTGCAAACTAGAAGCAATACATTTAAATGGCGGTTTTAAAACAAAAATATCAAATTTTACAAATCCATATAAAAAGCTCCGTTATTTTCCAAATTCGAAATATCTATTCAATCCAAGATCAAGATATTCCAAACAGTTTGTCATTGACGTATGTGTAAGGGGAATACATATAACCAGTTTCGTATATATATCACTCTAAATGTCTTATTGATAACTATAAAATATGATTGATGAATTGATAGCAATGAAAATCAAAAGTATCATGAAATTTATATAGGGAAATAACGCTAGTGACAAACACAATTATAGTATGCAAATATGGCAGTTATATTTGCATTATGGTCGAGATGAATAATGCAATATGTCTATGTTTTAAGTAGAATTTATGAATGGAATGAAGAAGATCAATTTATGCATTACATTGTGCTGTTGTTTGCAGACATCTTTAACTGGCAACGTTAGCCTTTTATTACTTATATGTATGATATATTTAGTAAGTAAAACGGAAACTAATGTCGTTTACCTTTTCCTCTTTGTAACTTTTTTTCAGTTCGAAATTGAAATATTGACTGTATTTCGTGTTTCACCTGCTATTAAAATATATGTGTAATAGGAAGAACAAATACAACCTATGTCTTATTGTTTTTCTTAAAAAAGCATTAACAACTTTATATGTAGTGTTTAAAAACACAATTTAACGCTAAATAAATGTTTCCATTCTTTTATTTAGGGACCATACGCCGATTTCCATGAAATGTCACTGACGTGTTACATTGACGGTTTCATGATAATCACCGTATGAACACATCAGTGGATGTTTCTAAATTCGAAATTTATCAATTTTCAATAGGATACGGTGCTGCTGTTTTAATGTATTCATATGCAGGTTCATAACCTCCAGTCCCCTTTCAAAATTTCAGTTCCGTCCATTTATTCTCCTTTAGGGCACATTAATTCTTTTGTTTGGGGACCATACGCCGCTTTTCAAGAAATTTCAGTAACATATCATATTGGAAGTTTCTGTATAACATTCGTATGGACATATCTGCGAATATTTTTTTATTTTTTATAAATTTGAATTATTGTGGTGGTGTGGATGGTGGCTTGCGCTTTCTGGTACCGTTCATGAATAGGCTCGATCATACCGAGCTTGCATATTTTTCCATTTTGTCATTGTGAGTGTTATTCTCGCGGGGGTACGTTTTTATTTATTTTTTTCCGTTATAATCATATACCGACCATGTTTATATTTTAGGTAAATGAAAACCAAAACAATATTCACACATCTTGTTATCTTTTAAGACATTTTTTATGAACTGATCAGTCATATTTTCTTGGAATTAGTTTTTTCTATACTTATTTAAAGATATACTCGTACTGTGCTCAAATTTTGTATTTTTAATTATTGATAATTGCTACACAGTCTGTTTGTAAATATTGAATAAACATGTTATGACTTCACACAAAGTAGATATCTTTTGTTTTAAACTCTACACACTATAGGTAGACACATTAAGAATATATAGTATCATTAAAAAACTGGCAGTTTTTTAAGATAGGACTAACTTTACCTGACCCCTGTAATAGGATATGCAGCTTCCAACACACAGTTTATTAACATTAGACATATTCAGACAGAATCACATAGATTTCAAATAATTTCTAGGATAACAACTTTTTTACTCTTACGATGAGCATAGTATATCTTTAGGCAACAAGAAATTAAATTTGCCTGATATTATAATTTTTCTGATTACAAAAATATGCAGTGAAATGTTCGTCACGGACACAATCCATCTGTTACAAAATGGTACATAAAATGTTTAATTAATATGAAAAATTAATTGAAATTTAATTTTTAATTTTATTCAAGACTTTTAGTCAAGTTTGAATAATGCGAATTAGCGAAATTGTTTATTTACAATTTTTCATGGATATATCTCTATTTATTAAGCGTATAAGTATCAAGATGAAGGTCTTATCAAGTTACTTTTAACAGCAATAAACATAAAATTTGATTTGGCGTAAAGATACAACCAGTCTAAAAAGGCAATAATTTTATAAAGCTCATTTTCAAATAATTAATATATAATGTATAAATTATATCTTGTCTGAATAAAACAATTCAAAAACCAGTTTTATTATATTAAACAGATAAGATGTTATGCGCCCTTTTTTAAATAAATCTCTTTTTAAAGTTTTAAAAGGTTTATAACATAGTTCAATCATGGGGTATTTTTATAGAAATGGGAAGAGGTAGAAGAACATCAGAAACTAAACTATTATATCTTTTTTGTCAAGAATTAAAACAGAATGAAATCTTCATGATTATTGCTTACCTACAACGAATATAACAACAAACTTTTGAAGTTTCGAGATCATTCACCAAGTGTAAAATAGGTGAAACCCTTCTTGAATCGCTTTCATTTTATAAGGCATGGACATTATTTGATGTTGGGTCAGCATTATCTGACATTTGCAGTAAATGAACCCATTTTAAACTATCATTTTTTTTTCGTTAGCATTCATTTTTAAATAGTTTATTGAAAGATTTTTAGTATGAAATGAAATCTCATCATTGTAACTTAAATATATAATGCATGACTTGGAGTGATAATTAGTGCAACACTGTGGTAGTTTTTCCACAATTTGATGGAAATCAATAATAAAATGGAGGAAAACATTTATAACAAAAATAATCTTGCATATTTGTTTCAAGCAAATGTCACATCGACACAGGTTATGTCATTTGGCGACGTTTCAGCTTTACTGGTGGAGGAAGACCTCAGGTGCCCTTCCGTGAATTATTTCAGGCACGAACTTGCACCTGAGTAGAACCACCGACGTTCCGTAAGCTAGCTGGATAGCTTCCTCACATGAAAGAATCCAAAGTCCCTGTCGGGATTCGAACCCACAGCGGTGGGGGCAAGTGGTTTGAAGTCAACGACCTTAACCACTCGGCCACGGACGCCCCCATTAAAGATAGTATGTCTTAATGAATTTACTTGAAGTTTAAGTTGCAATAAGTTAATTAAAGATAAAATTAATGCCTGTTGTATAACTTTTATTTACAACATTTTAAAACCGTATTGCCCCTTTATACTCAATTTAAAAAAGAAGTGCTATAAAAATGTATCTATAAGACACCAACATTTTAACTTTTGATATACTAATATTAGTTTTCTTTAGAAAGTCTTGGAATATTAAATGTTATTTTTTGTTTGTTTGGTTGAGTGTTGTTGTTTGTGTGTTTGGTTTTATTTGATTTAATCATTGTCATTTTATTTCAGGTGCATTGCTTGCTAGAGATTGTCCATGCCTTTAAAAGAAGATCGTGTTACTATAAATTTGTGTAACAAAGGCTTGTTGATTTACGAATCTTTTTATACTTAATCAATCATCTAATATATTTAGAATATTCGTCATTATACCCCCAAAAACGAAACTTGGGGAAGGGTATATAGGAGTCACCCGATGGTCGGTTGGTCGGTCGGTCCAGACGTCCGTTGCATTTTCCTTGTCCGGAGCATAACTATAAGACTAATGGTTGGAATTCAATATAACTACATACAATGGTCAAGCACATTGAGAGGAAGTGCAGTGCACAAGAACCATAACTCTATCTTGATTAATTACAGAGTTATTGCCCATTGTTACTTTTCCTTGTCCGGGCCATAACTTGAAAACTACTGGTTGGAATTAAAAACAACTTCTTACAATTGTCAAACACAATAAGGGGAAGTGCAGTGCAAAAGAAACATAACTCTATCAAATGTAATTACAGAGTCATTGCCCTTTGTTACTTTTCCATTGCTTTCTTTTGTCCGGACCATAACTTGAAGACTAATGGTTAGAATTCATTATAACTTCATACAATGGTCAAGCACATTGAGAGGAAGTGCAGTGCACAAGAACCATAACTCTATCTTGACTTATTACAGAGTTATTGCCCATTGTTACTTTTCCTTGTCCGGGGCATAACTTGAAAACTACTGGTTGGAATTAAAAACAACTTCATACAATTGTCAAACACAATAAGGGGAAGTGCAGTGCACAAGAACCATAACTCTATTTAAAGTAATTACAGAGTTTATGCCCTTTGTTACTTATCCATTGCTTTCTTTTGTCCGGACCATAACTTGAAGACTAATGGTTGGAATTCATTATAACTTCATACAATGGTCAAGCACATTAAGAGGAAGTGCAGTGCACAAGAACCATAACTCTATCTTGACTTATTACAGAGTTATTGCCCTTTGTTACTTTTCCTTGTCCGTGGCATAACTTGAAAACTACTGGTTGGAATTAAAAACAACTTCATACAATTGTCAAACACAATAAGGGGAAGTGCAGTGGACAAGAACCATAACTCTATCTAAAGTAATTACAGAGCTATTGCCCTTTGTTACTTTTCCATTGCATTATTTTGTCCGGCCCATAACTTGAAGACTAATTGTTGGAATTCAATATTACTTCATACAATGGTCAAGCACATTGAGAGGAAGTGCAGTGCTCAAGACACATAACTCCATCTTTACTTATTACAGAGTTACTGCCCTTTGTTACTTTTCCTTATCCAGAGCATGACATGAAAAATACTGGTTGGAATTCAATATAACTTCATACAATGGTCAAGCACATTGTGAGGAAGTGCAATGCACAAGAACCATAACTCCATCTTGACTAATTACAGAGTTATTTCCCTTTGTTACTTTTCCTTGTCCAGAGCGTAACTTGAAAACTACTGTTTGGAATTTAATACAACTTCATACAGTTGTCAAGGACATTAAAAGGAAGTGCAGGGCACAAGAGCCATAAATCCATTCTGACAAAATACAGAGTTACTGCCCTTTGATACTTTTCCTTGTCCGGAGCATAACTTAAAAGGTACTTGTTGGAATTCAAAACAGCTTCATACAATGGTCAAGCACAATAAGAGGAAGTGCAGTGCAAAAGAACTATAACTCCATCTTCAGTATTTATAGAATTATTGCCCTTTGTTTCTTTTCCTTGTCTTTCTGGACTTATTACAGAGTAATTCAATAAAACTTCATCAATGGCCAACCACATTGAAAGGAAATGCAACATACAAAATCCACAACTATCTTTAATTGCCCACAACCATAACTCTATATTTCAATTCTTTTACAAGGTATTCTGTTACTAGTAACATCCTCATTTCCGAAGCAGTCTTGTGGGGGTATTAATCACATTTAGTGATAGTTCTAGTTTATATTAATTTTATTTCAATTGATGTTTTCTATTGATGTGATTTCATTTGGTTACAATTGATGCAGTTCATCAATTGTCTATTTTAATTTCTTTTTGATGAATTACCAGTCTTTGGTAAGTGAACTTGATAGTATAAAAGCCAGTACATTGCAATAGCGGATTCTGTTGATATCAACGATTGCTGTTTCTCGTTGTTGACGGTTGTGGTTCTAGTAAAATTGCTTTCTTTAACAAGTTCTTAATGGAAACACACATAATAATTCACATGTTACGATTATACGCAACTTATAGTTTCGTAAGCATTATATATAATGATAGCTCAGAATGCCTCAGAAATCCGTATTTATTAAATTATTAAGAAATGTCAAACATGTGTTTATAATGTTTGAATAATTCATTTAAAGTATGTTAGATGTTTAACAGCTGGAGAAAGTGAACTGAATGTGTGTAATGTTTTTAAAGGTGGCAAAATATAAACAAATTACTCAATTTTCTTTAATTATACCAACCTCAACATAGTAGAGTAAAATAAGCAAAGGAAGTTCATCTATATGACACAAGAGTATTTTTTACAAAATTCAACATAATAACAAAAATAGATTTTTTTGAAGAAATAAAAGTAATACATGTAGCATTCTGAGGCTGAGTGGGCCTTAAAGTACATATTCAAAAATATCAATTAGAATTTTTTGCCATGTTTGCAGTATTTGAATTAGATTAATCACAAATGTTACAGATGCAAATTTAAAAGAAAATCTTTTATTATAAAAAAATAAAATTGTAGCAATTTTAAAAAATAATTACAACAACATTAATCCAGTTTCATTTGATCAATATGTATGTATTAGATAACTTTCATCAGGAAAAGCTGCATGGTATGGTGAGCTAGAATTGAAGTGTAAACGACAAGGTTATTGGCTTGTATTTGCAGCAGTTGGACCACATGCTTCGCAGGAAATAGAATTGTCTGTGTGTGATTATCTGAGATAAAAAAGGCTGAGCAATATATCAATAGGAATACCTTATTTTCCTAAAAGGTATAATGCCGCTAATTTGTATTGAAAATTGATATAAATCCTTAAGATCAGTAAGTCGATTTTCTGTGTTCAGATTATAGAAAAAGACAAAAAACACACTGATTCTGACAATATTAAGCGAGATAGTTTTGTTTTAATACGTTTACTTTCCAACGTTCCAATTATATGAAAAAAGCAATCAAGATTTAATGGCAGCCTTAGAAAGCACCGTCACATTCCATATACCAAAAACATTATTCATAATGATTATCATATCTCTTCCTAACGAGGATCTTGATGGAATAAAAAATGGTGCAATGTAAAATAAATAAAAACAATCAGATGTAAAACAGTGTTGTGTGTTCACAAAGATCAGGATGGATTCTATGGAATGGAAATTTCTTTAGCCCTATTTAAAACCTTTTTTTAGTATAAAAGCAGCAATAATTAAAACAAACCTTTTTACGTCTACTTAAATAAACGTTATATATTAAATGTTTTTCGATTGATGACAAATCAGCTTTCCTTTCGCTCTCCTGATGTCCAGTATGAACTTAACATCGTTCAATCTTTTGAACTTTACTTAATTCTGGGAATCAAAATATAGCTGGTTTTTGGCGATCTTAAGTTTAATTTTAATTAAACATTTCTTTTAATCAGTACTGTTAGAAAAGAAATATCATTGTACATAAACCATAAGTTTGTGGTTATTTTCTGTTATTCGCCTTGATATACAAATATATTTTACTATATGACTGTATGATTTTTGTGCATGACAATGTCACTTTTACAAATGAAATGTCTTCTCTAGTCTATAAACAATATAATGAAACGATATACATTTTGTGTACATTTTATAGGGTAAATTGTATACTGCATTAATATTTGCACAACAATATACTAAAACTCTGACATACTCCTTCTTTCAAACAATACAACTATCGTTTGTTTTGCCTTTCTTTGAAATGACGTTACTATGCTTTATTTGTAAGACATGCCCTTATTTATTCTAGAAAGAAAACTGAAATAGACCAATAAAACACGATAACCGACTAATAAGTCAACCTAGACAGTTCTTGCTCTTAAACAACTGGAAATAAATTTATTTTGCAAGGACAATACTGTTGAAAGTATTGCAAGCATGGCAAAAATAACGACCTGATAATTCACATTTTGCCTAACTAAATTGAAGTTTTATCACTTCCCACTGTGACATTCCATGCATGTGTGTAATTATGATTTTACAACACCATACATTCAGTTCAAGTAATTTACCAACTGAAACAAATCATTTAAAGAAAGGAAATAGAATATAAATAGACTAATTAGTTCGTTTTCTTAAGGTCTCTTGTCACTTTGACACAACTGTTTTGTTTTGGGGGTGGGGGTTCTGTTGTTGTTGTTGTTTTTTTTTTTTTTTTTTTTTTTTTTTTTTTTTGGTTTGCTTTTTGTTGTTTTTCCAGTAAAATCAAACGACGCGCATTAAGTTAAACAGACCATGGTTATCTGTCACAAGACATGTATACCAGGAACTCACTTATATTCGATTATAAAATTCTACGAGTTTAAAACATTGGAGCATCGCGTAATCGAAATCACTATATATCTGCGATCAACTGAGAAATCGAATCGACTTAAATATTCGAAAGTGATAAACTGCAAGTTTTTCAACAAAGAACTGTTTACCGCTGTGGCAATGTAAAAATGTCAACGTCAATGTCAATGTCCGGAACATTTTATTGGTTTCAGTACAATCTTTTTTAATGTTGAATAACAAAATATCAAGAATGCACCATAAGATTATTGAAATAACTTAATTTTACCGTAAATTATTTTTATTTATAAACAGTATTTAATTTGATGTTACCGTAGCTTTATAACCTTTATTATAAGTTCACATGGACATTTAAATCTACGACAGAAAAATAGGAACTGTGTCTAAACTTAACACATTTCATGTCTAATTTAAATTAGTTTTTCCTGTAACATGAATGAAAAAAGGCTCGAACAGTTGCAAGAATTTTTCCCCTGTTTTATACGAACAGTGACTCGTACAGGTATTTTTTTTTTAGAAAAATGCATATATTCTTTTAATGTCCCGACACGATTCGAACGGCTGTCAGTTGAAGCTGACATCCACAGAAGCTATCTTATGAAAACATATCATGCCGGATTCATGTCAGAAGAGGAAGTTTCATAAACCTTGTTTCCTTTGAATTTTTGCATCTGACTTATGAGATATAATGCACAATAAAATCGACAAACACAACGAACCCTGCAATTAAAACATTTTATCAGGCAATAAAATTACCGATTTTGATATATTAATTCGATTCTAACACGACATCAACAAAAAATGTTGCCGTACCGGATATAAAGCTTAATTGTGCCTGATTTGCTTCCGTACTTTTTTCAGCACGTTGCATTGTATAATGGTTATGTCACATGTCTAATTAAAAAAACAGTTATTTTATTGCATTATAATGCACAATTTCGATCCTTCTATGTTCAATAGGGTAAAAACGCAATCTCATTAAAATCATATCCTAACTGTCGCTTCGCTACCCTACGTTGCGAAGAGTAACGGAGCAAAAATGAAAATCTGATTTTTTATGAGATTGGGAAAAACGCTGGTCGTGTAAGAATAATAGTAAACAATTCCATTTAAATACCTTTTATGTTATTCCTTTGAATATGAAAGTACAAGTACTTCTTTTATGATCATTGCAAGTTTGGGATATATCTTTAATTTTGACGTGCTTCAACCAATATAGGTATTGCCATTTGAATACTGGTATATTTCAAATGAATGAACGAAGAATCTCTTTTTATGACTTTTCGGTGTAGACAAAATGATAAGTCATTTTAGATATTATTGCAGAATAATAAATGTCTAAACCACTTACAATAAAACTTGATTGATGAGAACCATAAATGCCGAATTTATTATTAAATAAATCAAATATTGATAAAAAAATAAAAACGATGCAATAAGACGAAATATGACGTATAATTTGAATAAATGGCATAATATTAAAAAAATATATATATTATAATATATATGTATACAGTCATGACGTCATTTGGTGTCTGTTATAATTATTAATGTTATGTCAGCTATTTGAAGTAAATCAGATATTTTAAGGAACTTTCCATATGCAGGACGTTATTACGATTGCCTTTAAGTATCCTATAACAATAGTATGTTTGTTTCTAAAAAAGCAGATAATTAAAGATTAAGGTACACACATCTTTTAACTTAAAATTGCTTTTATAATTTTGACAAAATGGCCACATGTACTGGGAATTCTGACAGAAAAATTTTAAATAAAACTTTAATATAACTAGGAAATTATAACTAGCTTGTATTCTTAATTATTTCAACAGTATAATTATTGTTACCAATTTTAGTATCTTTTACCATTTGTTGGTTAAACAAAAGTAACGTAAATAATTTGGACTCCTGCATTGCATATATTTTTTTTAAATACCCTTTCGTACACGTTACGCGCAATTTGTTGCTATTTGTTACACGCACTTAATAACAATCTTAATGGAAAGCAGTTAAACTGTCTAATTTTGCTGAGTTTTCAATTTAACAACAATTTTAGTAATAATGATTTCCATTATTTGATGGTTTGTAATTATTTCACCGAAAAAAGAAAGCAGCTCATTCCAAATTATATCACAGTTATCCAAATATCATTAAATACCAAGAACTTCTTAAAAGTAGTAACAGCGAAATCCTAAAAAAATCTTAGCATATTTATAGCGTACATATGAACAAGTTTACACGTTAGTTTTACTTTGTGAAATAGTATTTTACTCAGACAATCAATGACATTCCATAGTAACAGTAATGAATGACATAAATAAGTTTAACACGCTTTCCACGTGCTTCACTTTATCTCCTGTAGAAACAAGACAGTTAAATATCGCTGTCCCCATACTTAATTTTATGTTAAGTTTTAAGGTTAAAAAAATGTTTCAAGTTGTATTACATGTACTATTTTTCGATACATGACGTAAAACATGTAATTGTTTTCTATTTGATACCCACATATCTATTTGATATTTACTTGATTATTGTAATGTCTGTTGCTACAAATGTAACCTTGACAAAATAAAGTAATGTTGTATTGTATTGTTTTGAATTATTCAGTCTGAAAACACGTATTTCATAAGCAAAAAGAAAAAAGAGACAGAAATTATTACATAGTCACTGTCGAGTCATTTATTGCTTAGTGTGACATTGATACATTATAAATAAGTTATTAAAGACATTACAAATAAGTTATGAAAGATGTTTGCATTTTTTATCTATATATGACAACATCAAAACATTAAGTATCAAAATCGCGGCGCAGCTTACTTTTTCTCTGTGATGTAAACGTTTTCATCTCATTTAAACACATGTAAAACCTGTGCAAACAAAATAAATTGCGGGAAACGTTATAATAACGTTGTTTTGATGTGTATGATGTCATTCTGTCAGTATCAGAAGACATTTTGAAGTTGCGGCTATTTTACACTCATGCTTTAAAGAACAGGTGCTAAAACAGCTTTACCAATTGAAAAATGAACGTCACGGATCCAGCAAAACTTCTGACAGTTAAACAGTTCCGTGTAAATCTTGGAAAGACGCCTGGCAAGACAATGCACCTGCTCACCGTGCCCGGACACACAGCTGACCATTCAAATCCAGCTTGGAGCAGAAGTACTCTGTCATCCACCATATTCGCATGATCTTTCCCCGTATGACTTCGCATTGTTTCCCAGGTTAAAGAAAGAGTTGATAGGGAGACGTTTTGACAATCTGGACGAGTTGAGAGGAGCCACCCAATGAATACTGTCATCATTCAGACAGGAATGGTATGCGAATACATTAAGAGACTGGGTCCGCCGCTATGAAAATGTGTGCGGGTTAAAGGGGAATACTTTGAAAAGTTATAAGGCAAAACGGAATCGTAGATTACTTCCTATGATAGCATAACGTCGTTTGTGACGTCGTGAGCTGTGCTGCGTTTTGTCTTGTCTATGTATATAAACTGGTGCAGAATCGTTAATTCTTGTACAATCTTTACAATATTTTGAGAATTTGCCGACATATGCTCACTTAATTAGATACTAGAATTTCATGTGATTTGCTTGATTACTTCTTGTTTTATGCACGGTGTCCACGAATGTTTGGATCACCCCTCGTATATGCTGCAATTTTTTTAATAAGGAACTGATAAGGGATTTCATTGCTAACGTTCACAACATTTTTTTAAATCCAGGAAAGTGGTAGTAATAAAAAAGGGTCGTAATATTCAAATAATGTACACGGGGTCTTCGTGGCTGACTTCAAATCACTTAACCCTCACCACTTTGGAAATCATATTGTTTCTTTCATGTGAGTAAGCTAACCGGCTAGCTCATAGAGAGTCGATGGATTTACATAGGTGTCCATCTTAATGTAATGGACGTGGGTTCCAGTAATATATCAACCAGTTAAGCCGAAAGTCGCAGAATGACTTTTAGACTGTCGGTGTTACTCAAAATCAAACACATACAAAGTAGGCAAACAGTGGTTAAGACAATGCAAATATTAAAATTTGAAGGGTTGAAGCTAAGTTGAAATTGATAGCGTGCACAATAGCGTGGGGTTTTAAGCGGTATGTATTAGTCAAGTAATTAATTTTATTTTGATCATTTTCTGTGGATGCATAAAGTATGCATTTTCATGTCAATTAAAGTCCACAAAATGACATACTTGAATGCTGTTTAATTGAAAAATAATCTTATTTCTATTTACGATAAAGAGGGTGGAACTACTTCTCGTGAATCCGCTAGTGATTTTTTTTATAAACGTTTATACATGTATGCATCAGATTAGTATTTAATAACTCAACTTGTTGTCATTCATACAGTTAATGACTTATTCATCGTCGAATTGGGGAAAATACATTAGGTACTAGAGATTGAGGTAAAAGTCAAAACAAACGACAGTAAAAGTGACTATTATTAGTGACTATTTTAATATAAACTGTTTGTTGGAAATACATACTTTGTCTTAGATATTTGTTGGATATATTCCAGGTTACATTCCTTTTTAATATAGCAATTTATATTCGTTAAATGCACCATTAGAAAGACACATTTACTTGAAGTTGATTGACAGCAGCATCGTCTTTCCTGTCAAAGATATCTGAAAAATCATTCATTATGATTGTAACAATTTATCTGCCGGATACATTAGGAACAACAATTGAAGTAAAACAAAATGTTTTGTCATGAAAGAAATTTAGAAGAGATGAATTTATTTTTAATATAACAAATATGCAGGATTTATAATTATTTAGCATGTTCTGTTCAATAATTCCTGTTTTAAATTGTATAAATTATGTGAAGAAAATCATTTTATAAAATAACAGATAACAAATATTTTTGTCAGATAAATGTTTTACAAATGCAGGCGTTTTAAAGTGGACTTAAATAGATTTTGAATGAAATCCGTTGGACTAGAATACCCACGACTGCTGCACAGAGTGAGTTAATTTTCTTTAGGACTGTTCTTCACAATAAATCTCTAAATTTTCACCAAATGTTTTTTAACTAATATATTACAAAATATTTAACTAAGAATGCTAAGCAAAGGTGGGTCATCAGAACCGCGACATGCAAAAATTATAATATACTAAGTCATTAATCATCAATAAATGGAGGTGGAGGGAAGGTGGTGTACAGCTTAATTCTAAGTAAATTTTAATTTAGCTTCAATGCTCACGTAGCACTCCACACTAAATAACAAGTTTCTGCCGTCAATGTCCTACAAAAAATATGTCTGATAAATCTGATCCCAAACTACACAACCTGGATACAGAAAACACATTTTGTTAAGAACATATATGTCATAACATTGCAAATATAGAATAAAATGATCCCATGTGCAACAGTCAGGATGATAAAAAATTCCAATTCATTCCGTTTAAGTCAAAAACCCTCCCTGCCCATTCGAAGCTGTGGCTTCAATTAGTGTGGTGTGCTGCCTTATTCTTATTCACTTCTCGCAGAAAGATGGCGAATGTTTATCAACAATTTATCATGCCGCTGTGATACGGTTTGAACGAAGAATTAAGGTAGCACACCACAGTAATGTAAGCCACAGCTTCGAATGGCCAGGGAGGATTTCTTGGATATAGTGAATATTCTGGATTTAAATGACTGGTTGTCTTTAAAATGCATTTTCAGCATAAAATTTGTTTTTGTGACATCTAATATGATCACTGGCAAATTCGAAAACATGGCCAGAAATCACATGCTGTTGATTATGTATGTCAAGGCCGTCATTTTTTGTAAACATTGCTTTTAAACAACATGCACGGTAAAAAGAAGTCATTTTACAGGGGGGTACAAACTTTTTGCAGAAGCAAAAAAATCTACAAGGTTGAGCACTAGTTTCTTTGTGATATTTTGCATGTATAGGGAGTTGCTAAAGCAGAGACGGTGTTCCTTTAGCCTGTATATTTGCAGATATTTTTTGCCAGAGGGTCGAAATGTGTTGTTTTGGGTCTTGGGCCACTGTAGATTTTGGGCTTCAACGGAATGAATTGCAACTTTTTTGACTGCCTGCCTATTGCAGATGGGATAATTTCTTTGTAGATTTGCAATCTTATGTCATATATTTTCTCAACAAAATGTGTTTCTTTTTCCAGGTTGTGTAGTTTGGTATCAGAATTATTAGACGTATTGCTTGTAGGACATTGACGGCAGGAACTTGAAATTAACTGTGGAGTGCTACCGAAATCGTGCACTGATCACGCGCTGGTGTCATAAGAGTTTCACAGCGTGATAGTTATTAACTAAACAAGGTTGCCAACCACTAAATACCCTCATTCCACCTTCGATTGTAAACACCTAAAATATTTTCAACTTCTCAGTACAAACAACTTTATCTTCGATGAAAGTAACATTTGTAGAATCATACGCATGTGCCAATAACGAGATTAACTATGAACGTTGTGATAATAGGTCAGCATTTACAAAAAGGTTTACTTCAATTGTGTCATAAATATTACTTGTTTTAAATAATTTAAACATTAATGTACCATGCATTCTCAAAAATAATTTTCATATTTTGTCAATTCTTATCTGTAATAATTTAATAAAGTCTAGTAAAAATAAGTAATAAAAGCTAGTAAAGTATACGTTTTCCGTGTATAAAAATCTTGCAAAATGCCAGCAAAACTAATAATGATAATGTGGGTTGTATTTGCAAAAGGCAACAACACGATAATGTTAATATTTATGTTCAACGCGCAGTAAATTTATTTATTTTTATCTAAACATTTCATTAACAGCTAAAAGTATTCTTCCCCATTATAAAGTTAAGACAGATATGTATCGTGTTAGATCGTATCATATTTGTTAATTTTCACAGACAGAAATGATTTAATTTCATTTAAAAACTTAGAGCATCTCCATAAGACTTGACAAACACAATTAGCTGTAGATAAAATAAGAACGAAAACATTCAAGCATGTGGCGATAGTGATATGTTTATTACTTTTCTTACTTAAAATTGAATTCACAGTTATTTTGAATAACATCATATGTGCTAAGAGCGATATCGGAAACTGACAAGATAATTTCAGTCTAGGTATGCGGTCGACATTTTTTGTAGCTTTTATATAATTCTGCAATAAATAGAATATCCTAAACAAATAAGATTGTAATTCTTGAAACTACCTACAGGGAACTTTACTGGCAACATTTATAAATGCTCAGTAGTGTTTATATTAGCAACAATTAAGTAATAATTTTGGTTTGCGTGTTTTATTTCTTTGTTTCTCAACAAAATTAAATTAATCATGGAACATACCTAGAAAGGAATAATTAGACACGGCGCTTCCGTTTTGATGTTCTTCATTCATATTTGACAGAATATGCTTTTTTCACATTATAACAAAAAAATCGAGCGTATTGCTATTTAGCCTTCCAACAATCAAGACATATTTGTAAATTAAACACAACATTTTGGTGTAGGTCATCAGCCCTTAAATAATACACAAATTGCCAAAGCAAACACAAATATGCAATTCCGCAATGTAAAAGTATTGTGACATGACGTAATATAGTTTTGATATATTAGCTGGATAGGCCTGGCTTATACGAGTATACTTATACTACAGAATAGTTTTTACTTTACATAACTATGTTGATGTTCTATTGGATTTTACTTTCATATAATATTTAGCCGTTTTTTGTTCTTGTTTTTTGTTCACAAAAACACCGTTGCTTTTTGTGGAAAAACAATACCTAAACTTGATATAAATATGGTTGCTTCACTAGTCTAGACTTGTTCCGTTGTCAATTTGCTGGAATTTAAGACAAAACATATGATCATGAAGCGCTTTAAGTCAAGCAAATAATCTGCCAACAAAGATAAAGGTACTGTTTATTTATCTTTGTGTATATCATTTAAATACGGCTTCATTATTCTGTGTAGTTGATAAGCGTTATTTATACAAATCCATAACTCTGGAAAGCATATTGACATAAATATTCATCGGTAATGTATTGCAATTTCATCCCAATGGAAAACTGGAAGAAGAGTATGAGATATAGTGAATGATTTACCGCTGCTGCTTTGTTGATAATGTCTATGCATGTATTTATATATATAATTGTTGGACAAATTATGCCATCAAATCAATATTAATATAACTTCTGCATTTTTGTTTGAAGTATAAGTTATGTATAGTGCAATATTATGGTATGTTATGTTTTTGTATTGAAACAATATAGTTATTTATTTTAGTCATTTTGAATTAAAAAATAGTAAACCTGGTGTAATTTATAATTCTTTCTAGTAAGAACAATAGAAAAGAACTATATGACCAAATAATCAAATAATCCTCTATTTAAAGAACTGCTTGCCACTAAAGACCGGATACTGCTGACGAATATAAAATGCAGACCATAAATTGAAATAAATAGAAACAAACATAATGAATTCTATTCACATACTTTAAACACCAACAATCATAAAAATGAAAGTTCCATTATAACATTGACAAGGTCTGGTTTTATTTTAGGAAATATAATCGAGACCTTTTCAGAGGCAGACACATTTAGAATTACGTAACGACCCTACACTCGTTGTATCATTTTCACTAATAGAAAAATAATAACTAAATAACAGAGAAATAAAATGTCCTCTTGCATCAGCAGCATATCTTAAACAAGGATTCAAAAATGCTTGTAAAAAACTCTTATTTTTTATCATTAAAATATCATGTAATAGGAGACCTGCTTGCTCAGCGATGCTTTGGTTGTAAGGACATTCCCTAGAGTCTTTAATTTCACAGTTTTATTTAAATATTATCCAATAATTATTCTTATAACAACATTCAACATCAAAATAAATAACATGATGTATATCTATAATTTGATTCTACATAAGTAAGTACATATGTCTGAGAAAACCCCTATTAAGGATTTAATTGATATCAGATTATTAACTTTAGGCACGCTGTGTAATTCTTAGAATGTGTCATATCAAATGAACCTGAATCAGGAGATTAATAATATGAAAGTTAAATGATAGAATCAAAAAAGCTCCAAATATTTTTACATAGATTCAACTATATAGTGTATTAAAGTTTGTAGAAACTGCCTTGTCTGGTGCTGGAATCGATGATCCCGAAGAAAGCAGCACTGAAGTGAATTATTGGGCATTTTTTACAGCTCATACACGGAACTTGACACCTGTTGTTAAGACATTTATTTGAATATTTTGTGGAAAGGTATGCATTAGATACAGTTCATTAGGTTAAAATAGAGAAAAACAGAATCCCTAAAGAAAGTCCAACACGTCAAAATTGAAAATGTTGCAGGCTCGGTTTGATTGAGCCTGTTCATGGACGGTACGCATGCGTTTAAAAAAGAGTAGCAAAATGGGAAAAGAAATGTTAAAGATGTTTAAGGTGCTTGTTTATGTCGGGATCATAATCTTAACTGTAACTTTATCAAATGAGAAATAATATTTGATTTTTTCATTTAATTGGTATCCGTTAAAATTAAGGTATATAATGAATGAGCATTTACTCTGATGCGTTGTATATTATAAATGTGTATTGTCTTTCGTCCTCCTCGCTCATGGAATTATAATTTTCACCCATCAATTCTGGTGATACCAACTTATCAGATTCAAAGTACTATTCTCTATAATTTATATTCAAAATGTTATATAATTTGTCACCAATTTGCAATGATGAAGAGTAGCTTAAGCAAAAAGATACTAGACACTTGAAAAACGTTTTAAATGTGATAATAGTTGACCTGTTTATTTATTGTCGTATTCAAACCGAATAATTCAATTACATGATATTCATTGTTTGATATACTATTTGTGTTGTGTTTCTTTCAAATACAAATGCATATGAACATTAATAACTTACATAGATAATTTCGGTCCCTGTATAACCGAATATGACAGTTAATTCTTTTTGAATACTTCTGAGGCAGTATCAGAAATAACAAAGCAACTGAAATGATTTATAAAAAATTGCATTCCGATGCTTTTATAAACACGTTAGTTTTTGTAATTTCATTAACATTCCATCTATAATTTGGTGTTCAATATAAGTGTTGTTATTCTTAAATATTTATTAAAATACAGACTTAAAACCTCATTTGTAACATAATCATAGTCTGCATTCATATCTTGAAAAGTAACTAAATCCTCGAAAGAAATGTGTTAAGAATCGATAATAGACGCCAGTGTGTAGTTTAAGAACATTATCATGTTTTTGTATACTTTTAGTGTAATTGGATATACTTGAACAAACAAGATTTAAGTGACATTTTGATATGATGCAAGACAATTTTTCAGTTACTTGAAAGTATTAGCATCATATAAATGTTAATAATATAACTGAGACTCAAAGTACATGAATAAAGAAACCCAGTTGATGTTTTATACTTTGAAGTCAATACGGATATGAATTAGAATAATATAAATTGATATTTACCCTCACCCACCAAAATTCAAACCTGACATACACTTGTATGGGCCATTTTCATGAAGGTGCAGAATACTGAAGAATTCATCCGATTCCACAGTGCAATCAATGGCAATTTCAAAAATGCCCAATTAACTGTCAGTCAAACGTTTAGATTTTATTTCACAAAATCAGTCCAAAGTTTCTTAATTAGGAGAATAACAAAAACATACAAAGCTACCAAAATATTTAGTTTGGGGTAAATACCCAAACATGCTGAGCATTTCCTTCACAGAAATACCAAGGAATTAAAATGACAGAGAAATATATTTTCAGTTGTTCGAATATGTCCTTCACGTTTTATATAGTCTATGTACGATATTCGTGGCCGAGTGATTAAGGTCGTTGACTTCAAACCACTTGTCCCTCAGCGTTGTGGGTTCGAATCCCGACAGGGACTTTGGATTCTTTCATATGAGGAAGCTATCCAGCTAGCTTACGGAACGTCGGTGGTTCTACTCAGGTGCCCGTTCGTGCCTGAAACAATGCACGGAAGGGCACCTGAGGTCTTCCTCCACCAGTAAAACTGGAACGTCGCCAAATGACCTATACTGTGTCGGTGTGACGTAAAACCCAATCAAACAAACAAGCGATATTCAAACATAATTCATACGTGCTAAATTCAGAAGCATTCCTTGTTAGAACTCTTACTATAGAATAATCAACCATGACAATACGGAAAGCGACATAGATTAAAACTTAATGTGAAAAAAAAAAACTATATTTTTTTTACAATTCTTGACAATAAGTTGCAGTTGAATCGGATCAAGCTTAATGTTATCGTGATTTATATAATTTCACCTTATAACCCTTATACACTACATGAAGTCCTAAAACATGATTAAAAAGATAAGTTAAAAAAGGAGGCTACTAGAATTCAAATAAAAGATGTAGAAAAAAGGGTCTGTCAAATATAATTGCGCAATTAATTTTGTTATAATCTTTGTCTTAATTTCTGGTGGAAAAGAATGAAATTGTTGCAATAAAATCGGATAATACGAAAGAAAAATTATGACACGTATTTTTGTTTAATGGTTACATCTTAAAAATATGAAAACATGAATTTAATGATGCTTAACTAACTGTTTAAGAGTGTGTTAGATGCTTCTTAACCGAAGTATCAAAATGTAAACAAAGTTGTACTGTGACATCATCACAGAATAATGATCTGCCAAAAACAACTGCTAAAACATAAAAACTAAAACAAAAACATTTCTGAGGCATAATGGGCCTGTATAGTGGATTGGTCTACATTTGTGCATATTTTCTATACCTATTTTAAATATTGACAAAAACAAGATAAAGGAATTATTTGAATATTCTTTTAAATATTTATTACACAAATTTTGATAGAGTAAATAAGTGAACATTTATCTGGTGAATAGTAATATTTTGTTTTTTGAACATTTTTTTACCTGCTCTATAAAGATATGGCTACTAATATCTGAGCATGTATCTCACGCTTTCCAGAATATCTATATATAATAATTTGCATTGTTCGGTGTCACGTATCATACTTATTACTATCAATAATTTATGGTCATTGTTGAAAGTTTAACGTTAAGTTCAAATTTTATTTTAAAGTTCGTGGTACATCTGGTTTTGTACTTTGTATCGTTCGTATTATACCGTATATCAAAACAAACTGTCCCTTAAGTTCATACGACTTTGTAAGAACGCATGCACTATGTTGAACAAATCCAATGACATGATTAAACCCCTTAATTGGCACGCTAATTGCGTTTAAGAATAGCGGAAATTAGGCTTGGGAAGAAAAGTGTTAAAATTAATCGAAAACAAAGCATGCCTAAGCCAATATTCAATAATCTATTACATTGCCGTCGTTTGGGTGAAGACGCGTAAGGACATAAACGATGGCACCTCGTCACTAAGATAGACAGCATTTAGATAATGAACGCAAGTTCATGTGCAACAGGTGTTTGATTTATTTCTAATTCGGTCAGGTCACCTGTCAAACGAATAACAAAATTGAAATATGAAAGAGCCGGAATTTGTGACAAAATAGAAATCTATATAAGAATGTATATGCACATGCCAGTGTAAATTGTTACTTGATTTATGTGCTTTTCTTCAGTTCTTGAGATATTTGCAAACACATAATAACATGTTTTACAGTTCATTCTAATTTAACATTGATTTACTAGGGCAGTTTGAAATATAATAACCCATTTCACAAATCAAATAGACCTGTTTTTTATTAAATGTGAAGTAAAAAAAAAACAAATTTTTCTTATATTAAGAGAGACTTAGTACGCTAGCTACATAGCTACCTCACATGACAAAAAAAAGTTCCTAACGGAATTCTAAACCTCAGCGGCAATAGGGGGCAAGTAGTTTAATGTCAAAGACCTAAACCAGTCACCCCTTTATGGTTCGATCAATTCTGACAGAGGGTCAGCAACAAAATGACATATAAAGCGAATTCTTTGTTGTTTAGTTTTTACGCTCATTCAATATCAATCTGCGTAGAATGAATTAAGAAAAGAATTAAATCGACGTAGATGTAATAACGTTCTACATTGCAAAATTAAATGTGTCTCTCTTGCCTTTATTTGAAGATTGAAATCAATTAATTTTTTTTAGCGTTACCTTAAGTTTTGAAATATCTTCAATGACAAAAATCATTTAAATTAATGTAATCTATATAAAAAAACTTGTGTTTCTTAAAGTTAAATACAAAATGTATCTTAAACTAATGATGAAATATGAGTACCAATGCTAGCATACCTACATTTCTATGAAGAAATATCTATTCAATCTACTTCTAATGCAGAAAAACGAGAACTTTAGACATTGACTGACATTTCAACCTTTACTATATCAATTAGTAGTCGAAAAACATTGTCTGCTACATATCCTACCAATTATATAATTGCCCTGACATATGATTGATATAAAACTTTGTCATGCAGGGAAAGAACAAGTTTATACAGTATGTTAACAAAGAATAAAAATGTTTTTTTTTCCAGCATTCAATTTTATTTCTTTTTATTGTGCTAAACGTCTCATTCTAAGTTCATGTTAGTGAAATTTCTGCTCACAGTGACAGTGTATGCATAAAACTTCGTTATACATTCCGAATGAGTTCCTTGATAAGATCACCATTAACGTTATCTGTTTAGTTGATAATATTCCTTAAAGTGCACTGAAATCACCACCCATTATAGCTGTGCTTAACGAGCATGACATTCTGGTCAGCGTTCTATGACGTTAGAAGAAACGTTGGTAGTCGCCAATTGTTGCTGGGATAGCGCCGGAAGAACGTTGTGTGAACGCCATTGAACGCCGGTTTCACCGGAAGTTGACGTAGAACGCTTGTCCAGAAAATATGTTTTGAGCATGCACAAAAGTTCTCACTCAGACAAACGTTCATCAACGTTTAAACTTTAAACGCTGAAGAACGTTTAAGAACGTTCATGGAATCTTTTTTATAACTTTCCCCGAAGCGTTGCACACGTTCGGCTATCGTTAGTCAGCCACTTGGTTGTTTTGCAGAAAACGACTCACTTGCGACTCACTGGCGACCTGTCAATGCATATGTAAAAAGCAAGGTTCATTTGAGTTTTGGCTATCGTAGAGAACACCTTTTATGGAAGGTCCTGAACGGTTAAATAGGTTATATATGTTTGCGTTTGCCAAGCATCAAGTAGATGTACTGAACATAAACATAGCTGAACATACAGGGAATTAATCTGCAGAGAACTCTGACATTTATTCACGGAGATGAAGACCACGACGAAGACGACAGTGTTGGAATAAATCATGAATATAAAGACATCAATGATTTGAAAATTCAAAATGTAGCTAAAATCTCCTTTTCTTGCGTCATGATGATACTATCAAACTCACAAAAACAACTGAATTCACTATGAAATTTCCAGTGTTCTGTACCCGTTTAGTCGTAAAAATAACACGCTTTTAAGACGCTATTCTGCTGTTAGTCACACACTCACAACGCGTGGCCGGCGTTAGTCACACGCTCACAACATAGACTGTGGAAATCGTTTGCTATCTCGGATATATTTTTGAACTGCCTGATATATACTGATGTTGATGTCGTCACTTAAGTTTGTGTCGCCGTTAAGTTGTGTGTGGAGTGTTACATTACAGTAATCTGAAAGTAATTGGAAATGGCTATATCTGATAGTAATGTATTGTTTGCATTCAAAGAATAAATGATGGTTAGTTTCTGGAAGTCAACATTGGCATAGATGTGTATTTACAATATTTTTTCTGAAAAGATGGTGGTTAAGAGAACTTCACTATGTTCGTAGACGTGCATGGTATATTTGCCATTTTCTGATACCTGTATAGACATATTTTGGACACTTTTTAATGTTTCTATTCAAAAGACACTGGAATGAAGATAACGAAGGGGCATTTTGTATATCTTCTGGAAGTTCTTTCAAATTCAAAACTTGATTACCTAGTTTTCTTTACATTATATTAACATTTTTTTGTTCAATATTTATGTTGTTATTATTAGGTATTTTATCAAAATATTAACTTCAAACCTCATTTAAAGCACAATCATTGTCTGCAATCTGAAAAAGTAAAAAATCCTCGAAAGAAATGTGTTTCGACAAGACAATAGACGCCATTGTGTAGCTTTAGAGCTTTTGAAGCAATATTACGATGTATTTATATAATTTGACTGTAACTGAATGTGCCTGAATAATCATAACTTTAAGTCACATTTTGCTATTATGTAAAGGCAATGTTTAAGTTTCTTGGAAATATTTGGTACGTTTTACATTATTCCTTTTTTCTTTAATATTACCGTTTAGTGTATTTAACAAAACAGTGCATCTAGTTTTCATCAAGCTAGAAAGCATTTATATCACGGACGCACTTTCATATGCAAAGGGTGTTTGAAGTATTTCTAATTAAGTCCGGTCATCTGTCTCGAAAATACAAATTCAAACATGAAAGTGACGGAAGCTATGACAATATTGCAAACTATATACGACATATAACGCACATGACATTGTAAAAAAAATTTGATATTTTGTGTTCGTTTGATTCAGTTCTTAAGGTACTTGCCATAAATTACATATTTAACTTTTTTAAAATATGTTTTTATTTTTTGACAGTTTCGTTTGAGAACGTACATTTTGGACAGAATTGAATAGCATTGACTGAACATTAGTTAACTAAAACCAATTCGAAATATAATAATAATCAATTTTAAATTGATGCTAAGTAAGCTAGCTGGATAGCTGTCTCGCATGAAAGGAAGTCCTTAGCGGGATTCTAATCCCACAGCGACAAAAGTCAATTAGTAGATGTTAAACTTGTACCTTTCGGTAACAGACACCGCTTCTCGGTTCAATAAAAACTTTCTTTGCAAACAAATGATAGATAAATCCAAATATTTACTGTTTATTTTTACGCATTTTTGAGCATTGCCTAAAATGAAATGTCTTCAAAAAAGAAATAATTTATATTTAAAAATCCTAAAGTTAAACGGGATTATCTTAAAGTAAAAATACAAAATGTATCTTAAACTAAATATATTGTGCCATATTTTAGTTTGATTATAATTGAAAAACTTATGTCGTTTCTTATATATCCGCATCGATTGATGGATTTAAATACGTGAACTAATGCTAGAATACCTTAATTTTTTAGATATTTATTTAATGTACGTGTGATGCAGCAAAACGGGAACTTTAGACATTGATTGACATTTACAACCTTTATATCAATTAGAAATCAAAATAACATTATCGGTTGTTTATCTTGCCAGTTATATAATTGCCTTAACATATGACTGATGGAAACACTTTATTATACAGGTTTGTATGATATGATACGACAAAGTATAAACGTGTTCCTTTTCTGCGATTAATTGTATTGGTTTTTATTTTATTGGCCAGGACGAAATGTTAAACAACTAACAACTAATTTTTAAATTATTTTTATTAGTGACTCTTCCTTTAAACATGGCAGAGTAAATATGAAAAAAATAATTTATTTTTATTAACACATGTTCCGGATCTTTATTCATAGAAGAATTAAACTGAAAATAAAGGATATAATGTTTTTTGTTTCGTGAACTTCATTTTTGTCACATGACAGAGGACGCTAATTGCGTCGTCAAATAAAAGCAAAATAGCCGAAAGTAAAACAAAAAGAAAAAAACAACAACAAAAGAACAAATGGCAAGGTTGAGATTTGCGATAACCGAAGCGAAGTGTTGAAAATGAGGCTAAGTTATAAGATCTTTTAATCTATATTGTTCTAGTTCACAATATCATTATTCATAAAAAAATGCTCGTAAAAAATTCTTTGAACTGTATCGACACTTTTGCAAGACATAATTTATAAGATTTTATTTTTATTTCAATATGAAAATGTACCCATTGGATATACATTCCTTTGATTATAAGGAGAAAGGACATTTTATAATCTGTTGAATGCTAGCATAAACACAATATAATGTACGTTTGATAGGAATGTTGACTCAAAAGGAAGCAAAAAAGAAATTTAAATAATGCTTTCTCTTTTCAAGTTCACTTTCCAATATCATCCATAAACAGGCTCAATCAAAGCTAAGACTGCAACATTTTCAATTTTGTCGTTTCGGGATTTCTTTAGAAATTCTATTTCACTTTATTTTGAGTCATATTGATTATCATAATAACTGAGTATTATCCATTTAAACAAATATAAAAGATAAGTTCCTAAACTAAGTCTACTGCCTTTAAAGTATTTCATAACAAGTTGAAGATTTCAAAACATTAAATGAATTAAGTGTATGAGTGTTAAAGTCAATCTGGTCTATGAAAGTCTTAAAATCTAAACACTTTCGTAAATAAAATAAATTGTTTCTTCTCAATTAACCTAATGGCAAAAATTTAACATCATAAATAGTGTCCCTAGAATATGAAAAACAGGCAAGTATGATTTATACCTTTAGTTAGTATATTTAATGATATCTAAATTCATTATAATTTACTAATTGATGTCCTTTTTGTTTAAATATATAATAAAAAATTGTATTATTCATTCTGGACTAGACCTGGAGCAGACGAAATTAAAATTACTCTGCGACTTAAGTGTAACTTCGGCGTCATCTTTAAAAGGAAATCATAATAAGATAATAGAAAACATCATCATTGTCTAATTAATTTCCCTATTTATTTGTATTAAAATGTTAAATTCGTGCTTTTATCGGTAGTTTCTTTTAATGAAAAAATATAAACGTTTTCTGTTATTTAGAACAATTATAAAATTATTCATGGTACGCTTAACATATTTTATACTTTTCAGAAATACAACAATGCTAAAACTTAAGATATGATATAGAAAAAAGGTATTGTATTTACTCTTAACTTACTTCATCAATAATTTGAATTATTTGAACTTTAAACGGTTTACATATCAGTATTAATATATTACATTCACAACCATAAAAATTATTTCTCTACAAATATAATATTCATTTTTAAAGTCACACAACTGATATGCATATATGAAACGAAATGTGGAATTCGAATTCCTTTTTTTTTGTTCAAAATAACCGTCATGTGACTGAAGATATACAATGTTTTCATTATGTATGATCAACTTCTGTTTACACAGTCATCATATTTTGAATTAACTGAGAAAATCAAAGGGGATACACGACTTTTAAGATATATATTTGGAAGTGCATGTTTGCACTCTTTTACTTAAAAAAGTAACTCTCAAGCGGTTAAGACGTCAAACAATGTTTATGATTGGTATGTTTTGTAACTTTGATTGCAGCGCTTGGTGGTTTTATTATGATATTAAGTATGATATGTCTATATACTGTCAAAGAAATACTTCAGTTATAACATGTTATAACCAGGTGGTACACAAAATTACCTGTTAGTAATAATTTAATATTATCAGGCAAGATAACCCACCAATATGCTGTGTTTTCTATATGTTTATTACTTCTGTTACTTACATATTAATCTGTTAATTATGAACAAACATATTACATTTACAGAAAGATATCTGAAACTGACATAATAATTTCCATCGACATATGTGGTCTTGTTTCTGCAACGAATGTATTTCTTTACAATGATTAACATGTCAGCAACAGTTTATTTTATAATCCTTTACACTTTACCTGAGAGATTTCGTAGACATATTTCTTAAACACGTGATGTGTTTATTGATGAAACAAATAAGTGGCGAAAAAGATTTTTTAAACATCTGTGTGCTTTTTTATCTCTTATATTAACTTTGGTTTGAAATTCATGATTTATTTGCTAATGAATTGCGTCTTTTAAATAGGTACATATAGTTATAAAACGTGTCATATACAAGCAATTTATTATATCGCAAACGTGAGGAAATATGAGTTGTGCTAGTTTATCATTTTTCCATACTTGCAAGCCACGTGAAACAATTAAATCATCAAATTATTGTCATAAAATTCACTAGTTAGTAATTACAAACGTTATAGCAGAGTTGAAATGGATAATTGCCAACACAATTTAAAAAAAAAAACTTTTTGCCATTTCCTCCAAGCAAATAGATAGTTAACGATTAGGTAATATTTTGGTGCCGAAAGAAGGCCTTAAATAACTCTTATCTGACATACTATATGCTTAGCAAGATCATTTTACCCAGTTAAGAACATTTGTCTTTATAGCATTTTTTAGCGTCTAGTTGTTCTGTCACATGTTACGAATATAAAATATATAATCACATTTTTATAAAATACAGATATAATATAACATAAGAGTTTAAAGAATGCATATTGATTTGACCAACTAAACATTTAAACAACTAGCACGTTTATACTCGTATTTTATATATGGTGAAGACAATACATGTTTATATTCATAGTGAAAATAAAAGTTTAAAAAGTAAGGAAAGTTTTAAAAGTAAGAAATAAAAATTAAGTGATGCACGTTATAAAATTTAATTTTAAAGTTTACTTACAGATATATAGAAAGGTAAATATTCAGCAATGCACACTAGAAGAAACATTTCAAACACAAGAAAAGTAGATTGATAGTCATTTACTTCAAATACATGTACGTTTGATATTGTTGGGTAGTACAAATAGGAAAATGTTTATTTTTATCTGATCGAATGAAATGGTTATATAAATTACTTATTGTACTCGTACTTATTTTGGAATGTTGGGCAAAGAAAAAAGTATAAATACTCCTAAATTATATTAGACGAAATAGTTGTCTGCCAAATAACTAATTACTTAACATAAATCATATTTGATGGCAATCAAATGACTGACATGATCTATGTGGTTAACGCTCTAGTAAGGGATTTTTAAGGCTGGAGTGTCAATCAATGTCATTTTATTTCTAAAAGACAAAAAACATAATACTAAAAGCAATGTTTAGGCAATTTCTTATTCAACTTATTCAAAACAAAACGACCATGTTCTCTTTTTTTCTAGATGTTAAGTACTTGGTTGACTAAGCATCAAGTTTTAAATCTTATGTCAATGGTACAATTATTTTTATTGGAATAAATTTCGGTTTTAACATTATTTTTTTCTTACAGACATTAAATATGGCAATCATGAAACAAACTTCTTTCGTTTAGGTTTTATCACCTAACTGAAAACCAGTCGTAAGCTTCAGACCATTTCACATGTGCATAATACATTTTGGTGACAATCTGTGATTGGCTATTATCCTTAATATATACAAAGTGAAGTTCAGGCTTCGATAAAATAGAATTAATTACCTGCGATAATGCCAAGTTTCCTGTTCTTTACATCAGGTGCACAGTTATTTCAATGAATTATTGAACTAATTGTGATAAATTAAAGTTAATTGAAACACTCAAATAAAACGATGTAATTTTAACTGGAAATAAATAAGATTTTATGATCATTCTATAGAATAATAATACTTATTAAGTAACAAAAGTGTGCAAGTCATAGCCTTCATAGCTTGGTGCAGAAGACCCCTTTTTGTTTTAGACACTGGTACATTAATACCACGGTTCCAATGATTATAAATGTAGAAACTGTTTCCGCCAATATAGACAGTAATATAATGTTGTTCCAAAAAAATTATTATTGGATACGATCTTAGCCACGTTTTCTTTTCGAAGGTCCAAAATTCAACATCAATTGAATCTTGTACGCAATATATACTGTTTTTCATTTTCAAGGTAAAGACAAAATAAAGCGTGCCGAGGATGCATTTTTTTGTGAATCAGATGGATTAAACTCTATTCTTTAATATAAGCAATCAACATCGTATTAGAAAGAAAACAGACATTACATAAACACAATATCAAACAAAGAAAAATATATGTACGTTTCCGATTAATTAACTTAATGTTTTGTTTGGCATTGTTTTTATTTTTGCTATGTGCTTTGTCTCTAAGCAATAACGTAAATGAAGCCTCCTTAGTTTTTCTAGAGCCTTTATCTAAACTAAAAGCCAATACTATGTCTAGACAATGTTAGTCATTGACTAACCACTTTTTTTTCAATTTAAGGTAAGCAAAGAACTGGACAGATTTGCAATTATATTTGATAAATTGATAAATAAACATTAGTATACTTAAGCTTAGATTAGGGAATAACTTTGATAATTTAAAATTAACCGACATAAAATGGAGCGAAAAAGTGAAAGCTTTAGGCGTCTTTTTTGGCACAAATAAAAAAGAATGCGAACAACTAAACTGGGAAACGAAAATTCAAAACTGTAAAATCTTAATTAATTCATGGAAGAAAAGAAAACTTACTATTTATGGACGACTCACTGTTATAAAATCAATTTTACTTCCAAAATTTACTTACTTAATGCAGTCACTGTACTTTCCAGAAGAGATACAGAAAAAACTCAACTCATTATTATATACATACCTCTGGGACGATAAACGTGAAAAGGTTAAAAGAAATATATTGATAAACGATCTCGAAAAAGGCGGTTTAAACATGATCGACATTGAAAGTTTTGTTACTATGCTGCAAGTTAAATGGGTAAAATCCCTTCTTTCAAATGAATTTGCAAACTGGAAAGTCATTCCAAGTTATTTCTTAAACAAATTCGGCAAAAATTTCCTTGTTTTTTACATGAACTTAAAATCTGTCTCAAGTTTACCAAAAGACTATTATACTTTACCTGATTTCTATAAAGAACTTATTAAAAAATGGATTTTATTTAAAAATATTAATAAGAAGCAGCCAAAACACTTCTTTGATATTCGTAAAGAAATAATTTGGGGTAATGAACACATTTTATGGAATAAAAAATCTTTATATTTTCATAATTGGATAAACTCTGACATAATTTTTGTAAATGATATTATCGATACAAATGGCGATATCAGTGAACATCTTATTCTTTCAAAACTCAGAAATAAATCAAATTGGCTATCCGAAATTTATACGCTACGTAAAGCTTTACCGCAACTCTGGAAATTCATCTTAAAATCGGACGAATCAATCAAAACTAGGGTTAAAACTGACTTTTCTCCTTTACTTACAAAAGAATCGAACAAAGAGATTTATAACATACTTAGAAACAATAAAGCGGAAAAACCATACATTCATCGCCTATGGGAAATTTTATTTGAACATGAAATTCCGTGGAATAAAGTATACCTGAATATAAAGTCAAGCATTGACAATAGATATAAACAGTTCCGTTATAAACTCATTCATAATATAATACCGACAGGGGATAACTTATACAAATGGAAATTGAAAAATAGTCCGAAATGCGTTTTATGCAATTGTACTGATAGCACAGAACATTTCTTTATTCATTGTGAATCACTTAATGCTTTCTGGAAAAGAATTATTGAAACTTTTAAGTCACTAGGAATCTGTAAACATATTTTCAATCTCAAAAATATTGTACTAGGTTATAGTTTCGAAAATACGCAGCATTCAAATCTTTGGCAAATTAATTTGATCTTTACAATCATTGGCTTTAGTATATACAAAGCTTATATGATGAGTAACCAACGTGCCGATACTATAAACATTAATGGAATCTTTCTACACGAACTTAACAATATGAAACTATACCTCGTCCATAAGAAATATAATTCTCATTTTATTAAACGCTTTACAACAAACTTTTAATATTGTCAGATATTTTAAAAGATGAGAAAAATTATGTTATAATATTTTATTACAGCTATGTATACCTTTTTCTCTACTAAAATTGTAAAATGATATCATACATTATTTGATATGTTAAATGCACTAACTGTATAAGTATGCACATGTTCTTTGTGTAAATGTTCTTAAAGTTTTAAAATAAAAGATAAAAAAAAAAAAAAGTATACTTAAGCTACATTAAAGATCAAAAACAAGTATAATATAGACACAGATAAATTGAAATAAAATAGCAGATACTATGTCATTTTCCTAGTTTTTAAAGGTAATGTACATTTTTATACGTATTAACATTTCATAGAATTCCTTTGCAGTACTTAATCCCTGATGCCACAATTGTCCCCCTTGCCATATAGTTAACACAATATCTCAATAAAAATGAATAAAGAACTGTATATGGAGAAACAAATCATAATAATAAAGATAATAATAAAGTTTATTAAGTTCTGCAACATCTTGAACGCAGCTTTAAAAGTTTTATAAGTTTCATTAACATGAACGCTTGATGAAGATTAATGTTTTAGATATTCTCTCGATGTCCTCAGATCATAGCAGTCAGTTATTATCAAGTGGTTGGTAACTGTCATTCTCAATTTTGGTCTTACAGATCGACAACTTATTTGAACTTTTAATGTATAAAAATGTATATTCAATGTTTCATATAGTGGCTTACACTTTTCTATCAAGCAGCAAAATATGTTTCGTCTATTTGTCGAACTGCATCATAACATTTGAAGACGAAGACAACAAATTTAATATACCAATAGAAGGAAATAACAAAGCACTACATCATAAAAAGATATTTTAAATGATTTATATATTCAAATGTCTAGACAGTTGGTGGCCATTAACTGCTGGAAATGAATAAGTAATTTACAAACGATGTCATTTTCCTTACAAATTTATAAGGGCATCATCCTTAATATTCCTCTACATTACTAAACTGAACCGAAACAACATTTAGTTATGACGTAATGAAGATGTCAACTTTATATGTTTTGGGATGTATTGAACATTATTATTAAAAAATGCGTGTTTTTGCTGTTGACGTATTGTTTTTAATATTACTTGCACTCTAAATAAGTAGCTAACGTACATCGTAAATCTTGATTTCTCACTTCAAAATCCGAAAAACTTGACCGCTTATCAAAATTTGTAACAAAGCTATTTTCATGCTATGTTGATGCAACGCCAGAGAGAAATAATGAAGTTGTAAAAGTTAGGTGTGCTCGCTTAGCATGTTGAAAAAGAAACGACTTTTCGACAAACAGGTGACTGACTTCATGTGTCATGGTGCCACTTGCACTGTTCATGCTTAGATTATTTAACGTGTCTGAAACTTTGGATCCATTGCCCCTAATTTTATATAACTAAATTTCTGATTTGTATTGAAGTAAGCATAACCTAACAAAACAACGAAAACGTTTACTTCGAGTTAGTAAAACTTAATTTCATTAGTTGTTAAATCATTTCAAAGAGTGCTATGTTATTACACAAAGGCGGGTATTTATAGATCAAGGCAAGAAAAATTTCAACTCTCGTTATATCCACTTAAGAACATGTATAAGTGTAAAGCTATGTGCCCGAGGCAGGGCGTGTGAATATGGGCAATACAAGGCGATGGTTTCTGGTATTAATATTAATTATTATTATAAATATTTGAACAGCCGACTGAAGCAAAGGGGAACAGAGATATTATTTCAAAAAATGTATGATCAAGCCTAGTATAATTTGATGGCGGAAAAGGTTTGGTCTGAACGAGTAATAGACGTTATTTGTCATGTGATTTATTATAGAATTCGTATGTTTGATAAATATCTAGGTTATTAGTATTAGTTATGTATTCAAATCTGAGTTGTTTTTAAATATTCAACCCATTGCGGAATTATAGATGTAAAAATCAGAAAGTACAATTGTTTTTATCATTTGTTTTAGTAGAATTATTTTACTGTTTTACTTGTCGGATAATAAACAACATTGTATAATGAAACATTTATTTTTTTCTTGCAAAAATAATTGGAGGAAACAATTTCTGTACATCATGGTTATGTCAATTCAATGAATAATCAAACATTGAAAGTTATATATTGAACAATTTATTTCCCTTGATATTTTTTATACACACTTATGACAAATGAAAAATCATTTCGTACTGCAAAATATTTTAAGGTTAGGGGAATAACTTTCATTATACAATATTATGTCATAGATATCAAAATATATACGATTATTAATGCTTTGGACGGTTTATAAATTATTTTGAGTTATGGCACAGTAATGAAAATATTTAAAACAGAAAATGAAAGTTCATTGACATTGTATTGATATAATAGTTAATTCCCTTTATCAATATATAAGTTGGTCAGAAAAATGAGCTTAATATTGAAAGTACATACTGATGCTTGTATTGCGTGAAATGCAAGCAATTATTTGTTAAGTATCAGACATTCTTTACAATACTTTACAATACTACTTGTCTAGACATACAGCTCAGTGATTGTATTCTTAATGATAATTGCTTTGATGTTTAATTGTTAAGTTGTTGAACAATAATAAACAAATGAGATTGGTATCACATTTCTGACAGATAAAGTATGATTACACTGTAATTACATTTTCCATTTAATAATAAATTTTCATATTATGATTTTGATTTCTGCATTTTCTATTTAAGCTGAACAATCGCCGACCGATACCAATCAGTACAGAAAACGACGACTGGTATTCCTTGGTATTTAAAAAAGTATTATAGTTTCAAAATTTGTCACGCTATGTTTTTGTGTAGTTGAAAAGCTGCAACGGTATACATTTTACATAAATTGAAGAACCATTTGTCCTAGTTCTATTTACTATGTGTTTAATGCCGTACGATTCGTCGTACAATTATCGATAATTAAAACAATACCTGGAGCTATTAGACTGCAGCGCTGGAGTCTGTATACACTTATATTGTTACCAGTAATTTTTGCAAAGGTTCTTATAAGATATAAGTATAAATCGAACTCCGAAAATTATGTACAAATTTATAATTTGAAAGAATGTTATGATTCGCAAAAGATGCATAAAATCCATATATGATATGAAATAAGTAGTATGTTGATTCCATATAAATTTAAGTTTACGTGTGGGTATGTGTATGTACTTTTTCGGGCTATTTATTTTCATTTATTATTATAATAAACTAATAGATAAATGCATTTATGCAGTGCCACTTAAAAATACTTAAAATGAATTTATATAAACTTGCTTTGTATGACCTTATTTGTTTTTACACATGTTCATTTTCTGAAGCATTTGAACTGTACCGTTTGGTTTTACTTTCAAAATCATAACTCTTTAAATAATAATTACATTGTATATTATCACATTGACAACAGTTCTGTTAAAAAGCTAAAATAAAAAGTTTCTTTGTTCTACCAACGGGAAAAAGAGATCTTATGTTTTACTGTTTATATAATTATAACCTAACCCTGAGAATGTACTTTGTTTGTCTGTAGGACTTGTATTAAATGCGAGTTCGGGGCACCATGTCAATATATGCATAAATGTAGCCATAAATTGATTATAACATGATGGATATCAATAAGTAGAATCGTTGCTTTTAAAGCATAATGTCTAGAAAAAGTTAAAAATTAGATCATGTTTATTTCTTGTCTTATTGAAATCAATGTATTTGGTTAATTAATGCATCAAGAATATAGAGTGTTGTTTCACTGTTCACTGCTCAGTGTTATGAGATGTTTGCAAGTAGTTGGTAAATAGTGATTTATATCAAACCAATACGAGATATATCAATTTAACAAATTTGCATGTTCAGATTGGAAGAAGCCACAATAGCAATTAATTACTGTTACCTCATTTAATAAATTTGTAAACAGAAGTATTCGAATATCAGACCATTCATTCACTCGATTTCCTGGGTACATATATACATCAGGACATAGCGTGTAACACATTTCAATTATTATACCACATACATCGCACGAAATTAACATGTCACTTTTAAGCCACGGAAAAAAGCACACTAATTACAAACACGGCGGAGGTGAAAGCTTGTATTATATATTTTACCTACAAGTAAGAAATGGATGTCAGGAGACAGGAGGTAACAGGAGAAACAGCTACTCTTTCCTTCAAGGCTTATAGTTAACAATAAGCGCGTTGCTAGGAAATTAAATGTAGGATAGGATTGGTTATGTATGAAATTAACGGTTTATTTAAACTCATTAATTATGATAATAAAAAAATAATTGTATATTTCTAAACAACTATAACTATATCTACCTGTCTGTGAAGATTAAATTATCAAGGTCCATTTCGTTTTTGCAGCAAGTCTTTACAGCTATGAAACTAACAACTATTCGTATTAAAAAGGAAATTGTTAATGAGTTTATAAATAGATGCAAATGGAAAGCATATTAAAGGGTTTTACGTCTTAACATTACTTCAAGCGAAGGCGGGCACCTAAGAAGTAACACAGACTTTCCGTTAGCTTACTGGATAGCTTTATCACATGCACCGTCCTTCTGACAATTGTAAATTGTCATTGGTCAGATAAAGTGACCAGTCATGGATACCTAAAAAAAATAGAGGAATACATCATATATTCATTACATACAAAAAGTAACTTGTTAATTTAAACTTTAATTTTGAATCGTCTTATAAACAACTGTTGATTAGTAAACCTTTTACTCATATATATCACCACCAGCTTGAATACACACAATTTACGTTATATTCAGAAAATGTATTGTTACTAGACTGTTTACAGGACATACACGATCAATATTCATCCTAGGACCAGTAAATCATACATTTTATCAAATAAGAGTTCTGGTAGTTCATTCTCTTTGTGACTTATATACAAAATACAACACTTGATAGGAAGTAATGTTTTACTGCTTCTTTCTCCAAGACATCCGGAAAGTATGCACCAAAAGATAAAGTTGTAGATTTTATATTCGTTAAATGGAAGAAAGTATGTTTTTAAATATTAAAGTTAATATTGCATAAGGTGAATAACTTAGAGTATGTGTGTCATAAAAATCATGAATTGTAGACGTCTTGTGTTACTACAACCGTAAAAACCTGAGCTATAACGTCAAAATACAAATTTAAGCAAAATTGTTCTGTAATTTAACAACTAGTATACATGAAAAGGAAAAGATGTGTTGAACTAAAAATAGCGTTGTATGCAAACCAATGAAATCAACGGTTTGTTGTCCGAAGGAACATTATAACTTCGTATAAAGATTTATTTGTAAATGTAATTAATTTGTTAAGACGTTGTTTCTGTTTACTGGTATAATATATCTTTTAAAACATTTACATATAATCAAATTCACGGAAGGCTGAATCAAATTAAATACAGACTAAATTAAGTTTATTGAAATCGTTGTCAGTGATAAATTTAGATTTTATCAAATAAATGCCTCGGAAATCACAGATACATACTCGTAAATCAACACGAACTATTTATATCGCGAGTCACCCATTTTACGGTTATCTCTCTTTTTTTCTTAACAAAAAAACAACTATTTTTAAAAGTGTATATAGTTCAACTTCTTGCATATGCTCATTATGTTAGCTTGTTAACCATCCATGTCTTTTGGTAGGTGTCATGTGTAATATGTATGCTAATTGTATTATGTAACACGAAACATTACTTGTTTACATTACTAAATAAAGAATTTAGAATCTTAAATTAAAAAAATATATATATTGTATCTTAAAACCTTGTGTATATAAAACCTAATACACATGTGAACATTATTCGTAAATGGAATAAAATGTTTCGGAATAAAATATTCAGGTGCTATTTGTAGTAGGTTTTGTGATGATTTCACGCATACCCCACGAGTCTTAAAGCTGCAGTCCTCAAGACGAGTCAAAATATTTCTATAAAATCAAACTTGAAAACAAATGTACTAAGGTGTAAGGAAAAGTGAAAGATTTCAAGATTCAAGTAATATTTTACATATTATGGGCGATTAATGACTGATTTTTCAGTATTTACAAATATACTTCTACTACAGTTAAGGATTTGTATGCATGTTTTGACCACTTTTGTTAATTTACGTGGCTTGTAAGTGCCATTGATAATGTGTAACTTGCTTCCTTTTGGTTACTTCACAGCATTACACATTCAAATACATTTTCAAAATTTTCATGAAAATTACCTTGAATCTGGAGGCGTGCTACTTTAAATAAAGTACATGTATACTAGCAAAATGTTTTTCATTCTACCTATTATGAAATCGTTTTAATCATAAAACAAACAAAAACCTTTACAGTCAACAGGCAGTAAATTCTCATTCTTCTGCTGTTTTTTAATTTCATCTGTTTGTTTTGAAAAATAGGCAAGTATCCGAATTACGTCAATTCATACTCACAAACGAACTTTTATTACATGCAATCTGATATTTGCATATTTGCTATCAAAAACGCCAATCATTTGTCAAATTAACGGGAACGTTATTATAACTGCATCATATCCTACTCAAACAAAATCTCAACAATAATTTGTCAGAGAAAATGAAACAATTTGTTAATCTTTAATTATTCCAGACAGAATGAACCAAATGCAAACAACTTTCATGTCACAATGGTTTTAATATAATTTAAAAAATCACATTTTTTTTTTAATTTGCAATTATTTTATCCTATTGATCTGTAAGAATAGTCGATGATTTCTTCAGAAATCAAGTCATTTAAAAAGCCCGTTTAATTAGGCAAAGACTCATTCAATTTACATTTTATTATACTCAATATAAGGATTATATTTTACGAAAAGCTTGTGTCTGTCTATTTGCGTATGTTATCTATTCCTGATTCCATATAACTAAGTACGTGTTACTATCAATCATATAATAACGAGACCTAAACAGCAACAACAAGAATAAATAATAAAGTTATTACATATGCCTCCAAATAAAAGCAGAAAGTCACTTAAACACATATTCATGTCTTTATATTGCAATATATAGTACACGTATCAGCCAATCTTTCAAAAAGTAGACAATACGTAGAAAGCATTTTTCAACAAAGAAGCCTGATTAAAGTATCAAAACTTTTTCAGAAGGTTGAATATTGTATCTCTTGTTTACTAAACTTGAACAAAACAAAAAAATATTCAATGAATGTGTGTTAATATTTAGTTTTCGTTTTTAAGATTATTTTGTCGGAGAACAATAATTGTGTAAACATAATTAAAATGAATATGGTACATATAAGTTGTGAAATATACGTCGAGTAAAGTGTTTTTACTGTTTTATCGGTTACATAGAAGATTATTATAAATATTTATAACTAAGGTATATCAATCGTACACGAACGTGAATTGGTAACTGATGAAGTACTTAATACAATACGTGATACAAGAAATGACAGAATTATATAGTAATGCCTTTTGTAAGACTCTACTGTGAGATACATGTACATGATCCGATATGATATATTATTTGTATAGCATTGTCTAAATTGTTTTAGAATAAAATGTTATCATTCACTATAAGAATGTGTTCACTAAATCACTAAGAATTCTTCCATTATGGCTATGCATGGTTTTTATTACTGAGAACTTTACTATCATTTTATGATACATTTCTATTATCAGTATATGAAATGTTACAAATTTAAGGAACAGGGCGGAGTCTGCAGATGATATTTTTTTTTATTTACTTTTATTGTTGGATGTTTTAGTAACATATATTGACTTTATGATAATGTTATGCAATAATAGGTTGTAAGTGAAAAAAAATATGTTTTACTTTTGCACCGGCGATTTGTTCTTTCTCAATGTAAATTTCGGGGAAAAAACATCATATTCACGAGCCTACCATTCAAAAAGCATTTGATCAATAACATTGCAAATTTAAGTCTGTACAACTTGAGAGGGTTTTCTTTGCACATGAAAAAGCTTAAAGCCCTAACCCAAGGAACATGTCAAGGAGATTTCCGCACGGCTAGGTCATTTTCCGGCGATTTACTCTTTCTGTATATAAAGTGTATACATTTTCGAGAAAAAAATCTTTTTTTTTCGAGCAAACCGTTCATACAGTGGTCTTCTGACTTGATATAAATGTAAATCAATGCTGTGTGTGACAAAAATGTTTATTTTAGAAAAAGTTACATAATATTATAATATGCTATAAGAATACAAAAGTAAAATAATTGTTCAATAAGTACTTAACTTTCATAACTACATTGGTAACGCAATAATATCATACATGTATGTTTGCCCCTTTGTGTTCATATTCATAGCTGAATTCCTGAATTGATATCAAGTCCTTGCTTGTTCTTATATTGGCTAATAAAAGCATTCATTTCAAAAATATATTCTTTTGAGAAATAATAAGACAATCATTATGACAATCATTTTGGCAACATCCACTGACAATATACAAGTGTATATTTATTTTGGAAACGACATTCTTTGTTTTTAAAATTTGGAATGTTGTTAACGACATGGCAACACAATTCCATTAAGAAATGATAAAAGTAAAAAGTAATAAAACACGAAAAAATCAATCAGATAAAATTGGTTGATTGTATTCTTTCATGTGATTTCTTTCATTTAAATTAGATTTTTATATTTCCAATAATATTAAATCTCAAATCACGCAGAACATTTTTCAGAACATAGCACTTTTCAATATTAGCACTTGATGTCAAATTGGCACTTCTCTACAGATGAGAAAACTGACAAAAATGCAAATATCCATTGGAGATATGCCTGCTAACGAAATCAAGTATTTTTGTCTTGATGAATTGGGAACTTATTTAAATTTTCATTTATCAGATTCAATTTTCTGTAAACTCATAAGCTTGTATGACATAAAAGTATCTTGTTAAAGATACATTAAGCTCATATTTAGGTTAATACTTTTTACTGCAGTATTGACATCTCGGAACTACCTACCAATCATTACAAATTCGATATGCATTCCTATTCCTGGCAAAGTTAATTTGGTCCTTTCTTACAAACATTCAGAATTTTGAAAAGACACTTTGTATTCATGGAATAAAAAGTATAAATTAAAGTATTCGATAATGACCTAGTAACATATGTTTTTGTCAAGTACAAATGTCTTTCAAATTGTACAAAAATGTTCTAAGAATGCCTCATAGATAAAAAACGTCATATTTTTACTTTTCGATGTATTTTACCCTGACGAGGACTCAGAGAGTTAACGTTTTTATCTTGATAAAATTTGCTTGCATATGAGATATTTTATGTATCTTATGTCACGTTTTTTTGTATCAAAGATATCAGCCGATATCATCCAAAAGGATAGACTAAGAATTGTTTTTGTAAACGGTTTTACAAAGTATTTACTAAGGAAACAAAATATTTGTCATTCAAAGTTTTTTTTTAATATATAACATGTATAACAATTGTATACGGATCATTGGCATGTAAAATATAAAAATGAAGAATTAGACTATAAATTGTTTCATTTTTGCATTCAAATGTCTTTGGGTTGTTTTATTTTTATTCCCTTTAGAAGATTCATTTTAGTTTTTTTATGTTTTCACAAATTAAAACAAAAAAATACCTCTCGTTTTCTGCATTTGAAATTCAATGTAAAACAAAAATAACAGCAAACAAAATTTCTCATGAGGCTTAGATGTTTTTATTCGGCATACATAATGACAGGATTATTTTCTATTGCAATTTGCAAGAACAGAAACACTTGACAATTTTCTGTAAAATGTCACCACATTGAACCTTAGAACTTGGTTTTTTATTGTGTTTGTTTGTTTTCTTTGGTTTTCTGACGTACCAACACAATTTTGGTCATATTGCGCTGGAACAGGAACGATGATTTTGATTCCTTCGGGAGTTAAAAACTAAAAGCAACAACAAAGGCCAAAACAACCACGCCTGAAGCTATGACACCAGTAATTCAAACTCATTTAGTTGCCTCTTACAATTACGCATTACAAACGGTTGCTGCAATTTTGATGCATTATTCTTAGAGGCAACCACTCAGCCACGAGGGTTTGTTTACATTATGAGTGATTTTAAGTGAAGACTTGTGGAATAAGACTTGTGGATTTTAATTTTTTATTTCATTTTTTTTATTTCTTCGTTTGCTTTTATATTTCATCACAATATCTCAAATTATGGTATCAATATTTAAATTTTATATATCTTTATCAATACAATTTCTCATGTAGTTATTACCGTGGTTTCATATACTTGTTATATTATATAAATGTATACTTATTTCTTAAATTGTTTTATATCTATTTTTAAAAATTATCGATCGATTTCCCTATCCAACTGCTGTAATTTACCATTGCTGTCATTTCATAATAATATATAATAATGTAAATTGTACAATATATAACTGCTTATTACAAAGTAATCGTGCGAATAACAAAAGAAGTACAAATAAAATGTATTGAAACTTTCAAACAACATTTCACACTGATACTAAAACATATGAATCTGTAAGAAGACTAGTTCATGCAATACCAGAATATTGTATTGTCTTTGCGGAACATATGTATTAAACTAGCTAAAACATGCACAACCGGTATATAAATTGATTTGCATTTAACTATTATGCATCGGGATGAAAGCAATTTCAGAGATATTTAAAATATATTTATTGCGCCAAAAACATACTTAGAAGCAGCAAGTTTTAACACTTTCTATCGATCTTTGAAATGAAATTTGTGTAAAGTTTTATGTTAAACTCTATGCAAATGTTTTTTTAAGCGACAATGCACGCTAGAGTAGGGTTCCGTAAAGTCATATACAAGTTTAAATTTTGCAGTAAGCATGTTTTTAAATTATGCAATTAAATTTACAGGTTAAGAATAAAATAGCATGATATTGAGAGGCAACCATACACCAATATGTTAACAATGTCTGCCTCGTATATGTTTTATTTCCTATGAAAACCGTGCGTTGGTAAACATTTTGTATAGTAAGTGTAGTGTTGTTTTTTCGTTAAGATCTGCAGCATTCAATGTATAACTGTTGGTTATAGGCAAGTGACATACGAGACGCGTCTCAAATTCTAACACGCTATACACGCTTTATTTCCATGATAGGTAGGGCAATAAAATCTATTACAACACGATATATTATTTAGATGAATTGTTTTTTGTTTAAAATGCACTGTTTATCGGCCTTCTGATTTTATTCTACAACAATGCACAAACAATTTATTTATATTTCCTAAGTAAAAACTTTAATATGCTTTTGATGTGACATATGTTGTGCAAGATGCATTTAACAACAGTAGTACACACATATATATATATATATATATATATATATATATATATATATATATATATATATATATATATATATATATATATATATATATATATATATATATATATATATTTCAAAATGTTTATTATTATTATTATTATTATTTGAATGATTGAATGATTCATTCATTCATTAATTTAATCAATTAAGTACTAGGTACTGTGCTTCTTTCTTTATTGTCCACCCTTGGTGCTATATATTTTGTCAAACGGTACTGTTAGAGTTATATTACTTTCTGATTTAATAGGCAATGATATTACGTGTGTCATAAATGCTTACTTCTCTTTACCAATAACTATTGCGTGTTTCATTTTGATTGAAGTATGTTGAAATGCAATATGATTTTGATGTTCGAGCGATAATAAAAATTTTAAAATTTGTAATAATACAACCTAGTCCAGGTTATGTATTTTGATGGCTTAAAACTGTCAGTATTTAGATTTCAAAGCTTAGCATGAAACAAAATTAGGATCAATCTTCATATCTACAACTTTTAACAAATTAAGTTTTACACGGGCAAAAGTCTCTTGAGGAAAGAAGTGTCACAGAAATTATAAAGAAAAGTAATGAAAGCAATTTCAGCTGCTAAATTATTTACGTCTTTGTGACGAATTCTATGTCATAGATTAAGAAAAAACTATTTTTTTGTCCATTCCTTTGACTGCTTAATAAATAATAAATGGTACTTCTTTAGTTTTATTGGAGAATTCGGGAACATTAGCTTACTTTAATTTCTTTCCGTCCTTATGCATAATGATATAAGTTTATTAGTTTATTTCTCTTACTATGTTAAAGTAAACAATAAACAAAAAATGAATAGCAGAAAAGAAGTTAAAGGCCTGCAAAGCATAATTGACTAGAGAGAGTTTATTTCTCTGCAAGTTTTTCAGTAGATCTAAATCTCTGAAAAAATGACTAAGCCGTTCTATCCTTTTAGTTTGTGATAAACAGCTTTTTATATCTGCTGAGAGATTATTGCTTTACTTTTAAAAAAGATAATGCTTCCAAAATACCAGTTTGAAAAATAAAAGATATACTCGTTATGTTTTAAATAAGCGAATAGCGCATGCCCTGAATCAATAAACGATGAAAACCCTACAAAAACTAGCGATATTATATTTTGTTCCGGAAAATTTTATTTTGTTTACGTGCAAAATTCACAAGATTCTCATGATGAGAACCATAAATAATAAAAAAAATCATTATTCTAGAATTATATAAACATCGAGGATAAATAACAAATAAATGTTATTTTAGACAAAATGACAATAACGTATTGATATAAACGTTAAAACATGAATGCAAAACAAATAACAATTACAGATAACAATATCTTCAATTTTTATTTAATCTAAGTTCAATAAGAACATTTGTTTTAAAGTTATATTTTATCATAACAAAATAAAGAGCTTGTTATTATTAGTATAATAATTTTCATTTCATTATTTAATTAAATCACATGAAAATTAAATAACATGTTGTATTCAATAAATCATTTGTATCCACTTTTCTTTAAACAGGACAGAAAAATTATTGTTGACATATACATTATTCATTCATTTTTGTTGTTGTCTTTTCGGGCAAGAGTAAAAAATAAAAATGACATAATAATTTAAAATACCTATGTTTATCTTACGCTTCTGAGCAAAGATAAATACAGCATCATTCGTACCTCTAATTTTTCAATTTGTAAAGGTATGTGGTTTTCTATGATAATATTTTCATGACGTTTTTTATTAACCGAAAACTACATTGATTCTGAAATGTTCTTAACTTTAGTTTGTAAGTGGCAATTGCTATTTATTGGATATGCATGTATTGCATATATGTTGCAAACTAGAAGCAATATTATACCATTAAAGTGGTGGTTTCAAAAAACAAAAATATCAAACTCTACAAATCCATAAAAATAACTCCGTTATTCCCCAAATTTGTATTGCCTAATAAAAATATTCAATCCAAGATGAAAATATTCTAAACAATTTGTCATTGACGTATGTGTAAGGGGAATACATATTACCGGTTTCGTATATACATCGCTCTAAATGTTTTATTTATAACAATAAAATATGATTTATGATAGCAGTGCAAATCAAAAGTATCATGAAATTTATATAGCGAAATAACGCTATTGACAAACACATTTATGAAATGCAAATACGACAGTTATATTTATATTATGGTCGAGATGAATAATGCAATGTGTCTATATTTTAAGTGCAATTTATGGACTGAAGCAATAAACTAGATTCACGTATAATAACATTTGTGTTTCTGTTCATAGACATTTTTACTGGTAACGTTAGCCTTTTTATTACTATTATTATACGTAAAACATATTAATTAAGAAAAAAATGAAATTAATGTGTCGTCTTTTTCCAATTTGTAACTTCTCTCCAGTTAGTGATCGAAATTTTCACTGTGTTTTGTGAACATGAACGTGTCATACTTCTAAGTAGGAACAAATACAGCCTGTGTCTAATTGTTATTCTTAAACCTCATTAATTACTTTATATGTAGTGTCTAATAAACAAAATTTAAAGCTAAATAAATGTGCTCATTGTTTCATTTGGGGACCATTTGCCAATTTAAATGAATAACCATATCCCAAGCATGAGGTGCTCCTTTTTTAACGTCTTGTCTGTGTAATGCAGGCTTCATAATCTCAGGCCCCTTTCAAGATTTCATTTATTTAGTTCCGCGGGCGTCGACGATGACGTGCATAATCGTGTTTTTGTGCCGTGTGGCCGCTGTAAAAGGTATCCCTGTACATTCAGTCAATGTTGCTATATTTTCATCCTCAAGGGATTGTTCGGTGTTCAGTGTGTCCTAGCCTGTCTTTGTTTGGGGTTCTCCTGGGCTCCTTGCCACTTATTCTTGTTGCCTGGTTGTGTTGGTGTTGCGTTCATTGAACGTCGCCTTTCCTTGTCATATTTCGCGCTTTTTTGTATAGTCTTGGAACAAGCTCAATCAAACCGAGCTTGCATACTTTTCAATTATGTCGTTTTTGGCGTTCTTTTGGGTGTTACGTTTTTCTCTCTTTCATGTTAATCATATACGAACCATGCATGATAATGTTTTAGGTACATGGAAAAACCAAACAGTATTTACACTTCTTGTTATCTTTTAAGCCATTTTCCAGGAACTATGTCAAATGAACATAAAAGTAGTAAGTTATGTCCTTTTTCAAAGGCAACAAGGAATTTAAATTGCCTGATATGTAAATTACCTAATCACAAAAATACGCAGAGAAATGTCGGCCACGGACACCATCTGTTTACAAAATGGTACATGAAAATATTTAATCAATATGACATACGGATTAAAGTTTTCTTTTTTTTTCATGACCGTCTTTTATTTAAAAATGTTAATCTACTTTAGAAATTAGAATTTTATTTTTTCGAGACGAAAGTCTTATCAAATTATGTTGAACGAGAATAAAAATAAAACATAATTTGGTATGAAGATACGAGCCTCGTACAATCATCCTAATGAGGCAATATTTTTAGCTCTCTTTTAAATAATTATATGATGCGTAAATTATATCTTAAATAAAGTTATTCAAAAATTAGTTTTTTTTCTATATAATTTAAGATTATGCGTCATTTTTCTGAACGAATCATTTTAACACAGTTTGAATTAGTTAATAATACAGTTTAAACATTTGTTATTTCATTTCATTGAGTTTATGTAGGATAAAATCAAGAACAGAATTTTAAATTTCTTTGTTGTTTTGCTCGGAATTAAAAAACAACTCTTAATGACCAGTCCTTACCCAAAACGAAAATTATAATGGAAGTTTTGTAGGCATTCATCAGATATAAAATAGGCTAGGACCTTTTTGAATTTTTTTTATTGAATAAGGTTTGAACATTATTTCACACAGAATCCCTTTTACTCAAAAAAATCTTAGACGAGCTTAAATAATTTGGAAATTAAAATTTTTTATAACAACAGTAATAAATAGTTATTGTTCCTTTCATGACCTTTTTTGTTATCATTCACTTTTTAAGGGTTTAAATGATTTTTAATTTGAAATGAAATTAGCTATCTCCATAATTGTAACTTAAAATATTAAATGACGTGGAGTGATAATTAGTGCAACACTGTTGTACTTCGCAATTTGTTTTAAATAAATAATGAATAGGAGGAAAGCATTTATAAAAAAATAACCCTAGAGATTTGTTTAAAGAAAATTAACAATGTATCTTTTCGACAATATTCTAATGAACATGGCCGAACATGGCAAATCAAATTGAAAACAAACTTCAAGATTTAATGTATAACTTAATCTGACACGTTCATGTCTGAAGCAAATTAACACTCACAACAATACAATACAGGTGGCTTTTTCTAAGTACGAACTTTATTGATCGATAAAGATGATTCATTATGATTCAATATAATTATGATATTATGTCTTAATGTATTTACTCGGCATTTAAGTTGTAATATGTTATATAAACATAAAACTACTGCCTGTGGTATAATTTTAATTCAAAAACCTTAGAATTTCACTATCCCTTTATACCTCTTTTAACGAAGTGCTCTACAAATATATCCATATAAGATACCATAAATTTAACTTTTAATATGTTTGTTTGTTGTTATGTGTGTTTTTGTTTTAGTTCTATTTTATTTAAGTTTTAAGGACATTATTCAAAAAAAGAGTTCGTGTTAATCAGTATACTTTTGTGTCAAAAAAGGGCCGGTATCTTAATCAATCACTTTATTTTTAAGAACATCAGTCAAAATATATTCTTTTCCCACAATTTTATTTAAAATACATTTTCAAATTTTTTTAAACCAAATTTTTTTCTTTTTTTGTTTACGTCATAATTCGATGAAACGGGATAATATTATCAAAGATGCACTAAACTCGACTTTGTATTAATTTTGATAAGGTTTGAGAATAGTTTGTTGTTGTTTTAGTTTTGTTGTTCTTTGTCATTGTTGTTGTTGTTCTTGTTGTTTATTTATTTGTTTGTTTTGTTTGTTGGTTTGTTTGTTTGTTTGCTCCTTTTCTTTGGGGTTGTTTTGTTCTTTTGCTGTTAATTTTTATGTTTAATTTGTCATTGTTTATTTAATAAATTGTATTAATTGACTATTGCAAAAATATTTTATTGCTCTGTCAATTCGGCCATTTTGGTTTTAATTTTAATGCACGTTTTTAGCATCAAATAAATCTGTATTCTTTTACACAGTGTCATCAATCAGTTCATGATTACATTAAGTGACACTATACAACGGAAAACCTAAAGACGAGTATTGATCTGAGTACACAATTTTATTACGAGATATGACTGCATGGGTTTTGTGGAAAGTGAATGACTTGACTTGCCAGTGACAAAAATACTTATATTACATTTTGTAATGCATTATATTTTATGATAATCTACATTAATGGCACTTAATGCCGAAGAAATCAATATGTGTATTTTATTCTTTAGAAAGGTCAATCATGTAATAAAGAATGCTTAAGTAATTGATTTAGAACGTGTTAAATTTAACAGCTGAAGAAAGTAGCACTGAATGTGCGGTAATGTTCGTAGAGGTTGCACAATATAAACAAAATATTTAATTTACTTTAATAATACCACCTGCCGACATGGCTCAAAGAAGCAAACTTAGTTCAGCTATATGGCAAATGAGTATTTATTAGAAAAAAAAGATATCACAAATAGAAAGTATTTGATAAATAAAAATAACAATCTGAGGCTTAGTGGGCCTTCAGGTACAAATTCAAAATATGAATCCACATTTTTCGCCATGTTCACAGTATTCAAATTTAATCTTTAAATAATGATACAAATGCAAATTTTTATATAAAGATTATTTTATTTAAAAATGTATTAGGCTAAAATTTGATATTTGAAAATATTGGAAATTGCTACACAATTCCTTTGTAAAGGTCAAATTTATATGTTTTGAGTATATGTTTAATGTTTTAAACTCTACACATTACACATGTTACAGGTAGACACAGTATGAATACATAGTGCAATTAAAAAATACTGGCAGTTTTTTAAGAAATGGCCAACTTTGCTCGACTAGTAATTGGGAATACAGTTTCCAATACACAGTTTGTGCATTCTATTATTCAAATTAGACATAGTTAGTAAGAATTGCATGTACTTTAATAAATTTCTGCAATAAAAATATTTTACTAAAAGATGAGCCAAGTCTATCTTTTAGCAGTTTTTGAATATAATTACAATAACACTTATCCATTTTCGTTTGATCAATATGTATGTACAAGATAGCTCCAATCAAGAAAACTGCATGGAATGATTAGCAAGAATTGAAGTGTAAACGAGAAGGTAAATTGGCTTGTATTTGTAGCAGGTGGACCACATGCATCGCAGGAAATAAGAGTGTATGTGCGTGATTATCTGACATAAAAAAGGCTGAACAATATTAATTCCTAAATTTGTATTGGAAATAGATATAAATCCTGCAGATTAGAAAGTCTATTTTGTACTCTTACAGTTCATATTGTATAAAAAGACGAAAGGTATACTTATTGATTCTATCACTATTAAATGGGAGAATTTTGTTTTAACTTTCAATATTTTCAAATTATAAAAAAGTAAAAATATCATGGCATCCTAAACAAACACCGTCACATTCCATATGATTGTTTCGCACCAAAAACATTTATTATCATATTTCTTTCTTACAAGAACTTTTTTAATATCTTTAGAGAATGAAAATGATGCAAAATGATGTTTAAAAATAGTTGGTGTACACAAAATTTAAGAGGGATTCTATCATATTCGATTGTTTTTTTATTTAAAAACTCTTTTGGAATATAAACAACAATAAATAAAACATATCTTTTCAACATTGTATATTGAATGTATTTCGATTGATGATAATAAAAATCTAGAAACAAAACTTTCATTTCGCTCTCGAAACTGATGTCCAGTATGAACTAACCATTGAAAAATCTGTTGACCTTGTACTTAATTCTGGGGACTACAATCTTTACTGTGATTGGCGATTTTACTTCAATCCTATCCAACCGGTATCCAAATGAAAACTTTTGTACTTAGTCAATAGTATAGACTAACACCCTTACTTGAAACAATAACCCGTTCTAAAAAAATACTGTCCATTTGTCGGAAACTTTTACGTATTCTCTCGTTTATGATTTTTGCAGGCTCGGTTTGATTGGGCCTGTTCATGGACGGTATTCGAAAGTGCAAGTTAACGTTCACACCACAAAGCATTGAAATTAATTATATTTTCACAATAAACATACAAAAACTCCGGCATTGTATCGAACAATCCAATTATAGTTTGTTTTGCTTTTCTTTTAGATGATGTAGTTGTTCTATATTTGCAAGACATGCCCTAACATATATTATCATATTTCTTTCTTACAAAACTTTTTTTAATATCTTTAGAGAATGAAAATGATGCAAAATGATGTTTAAAAATAGTTGGTGTACACAAAATGCAAGAGGGATTCGATTGTTTTTTTTACTTAAGAAACTCTTTTGGAATATAAACAACAATAAATAAAACATACCGTTTCAAACATTGTATATTGAATGTATTTCGATTTTGATAATAAAACTTTCATTTCGCTCTCGAAGCTGATGTCCAGTAAATGAATTAACCAATTGAAAATCGTTGACCTTAATTCTGGGCACTACAATCTTTACTGTGATTGGCGATTTTTACTTAATCCTATCCACCGGTATCTCAAATGTAAACTTTTAGTCATTAGTAACAAGCATAACACCCTTACTTGAAAAATAAACCCGTTCTAAAAGAAAATTCCCTTTGTCAAAAATTTTACTATTCTCCGTTTTTTATTTTTTGCACCGTTTAATTGGGCCTGTTCTTTGAGGTATTAAAATGAAAATTAACCAAAAGATTGAAATTAATTTACCTAAAAAAACAAAAAACCCCCATTTTCAAAACCAATTATATTTTTTGCTTTTCTTTTAGTAAATTTTTTTTATATTTAAAAAATGCCCTAATTTTAAAAAAAGAAACCAATAAACACGATCACTAATAAGCAAATCGAAATTTTTGGCTCTTAAATACATGATAATAAACGTTTGGTACTTCACTTTTAATAATTTAATTTAATTTTTTTTTTATTTCATTAAATTTTATCACTAAAATTAAGATTTTAAACCATAATTCCGTTTTTAAATAATTTACCGATGAAACAAATCATCTAAAAAAAGAAATAAAAAATATAACTAAAAGTACGTTTTAAGGCCTTGTCATTTCAAAACAGCTTTTTAAATAAAATAAAAAAATTTATTAAGTTTTAAACCCCAATCTTCCCAGGTATTTAAAAAGGAAATTTCCCCTTTTTTGTTTTTAAGGGTTTTTTTTTACTTTTAAAAATTCTAAAGTTAAAAAAACATTGGGGAAAAAGCTTTATCAAAATCACTAAATATTCCAATAACCTTTTGACAACTAAAATTTGATCGATGAAATATTCTAGGAAAAACTGCAATTTTCGGGAAAAACTGGGGGGAAAATTTTGGATGTTCAAATTTAAAAATTAAAAATTGTTTTGAAGGAAGGGAATGCACTGAATCATTGCTAAACGCTTTAAATTTTTCTTAAATAGCAGAATTATATTTTATTCCTGAACATTTTATTGGTTTCAGTACAATATTCTTGTATGTTGAATAACAAAATATAAAGAATGCGCCATATAATTATTGAAATAACTTAACTTTACCGTTACTAATTATTACAAACAATATCAGTATTTCTTATATGATAATTGCAAATTTGCGATATATCTTTTACTGTGTCGTGCTTAATGAATGTTTTAACAATTATAGGTTATGCCATTTCAATACTGGTATTTTTTAAATGAATGAGCCCGAACGAATGATTCTCTTTAAAGTTAATTTGTGAGTTTTTAATGTAGACAAATGATAAGTTATTTTATATATTATTGCAGAATTATAAATGTTTAAACCACTTACAATAAAACATGATTGATGAGAACCATAATTGCCGAATTCATTCTTAAATAAATCAAATATTGATAAGAAAATAAGACAAAACGATGCAATGAGGGCCAAATATGACATATCATTTAAATAAATGGCGCAACATTAAAAATATATCTATCATATAGGCCATGACGTCATTTGATGCCTTGTTACAATTATCAATGTTCCGTTAGCTTTTTGAAGTAAATCAGTTATTATAAGAAAATTTCGATTTACAGGATGTTATTAATGCTTTCCCTTTTTTATCCTAATACAATAGTGATTATAATTATGAAAGATTAAGGTACACATATTCTTTGCCTAGCATTGCTATTGTAATTTTTGCAAACCGGCCAAATGTACAGAGAATTCTGACAGTTAAACTTTAATGTACAAGTAACTATGAATTATAACTGGCTTTTATTCTTAAATATTTCAACAGTATAGATATTGTTACCAATTTTAATATCATACCGTTTGTTGGTAAAACAAACTTAACTTTAATAGTTTGGACTCCTGCAATGTATATATTTCATTCTTTAGGAAACACTGCCCTACATGTAACGCAGCAACTGTGTGCAATTTATTGGTATTCGTTACACACATTAGTTTACAATCTAAATAGCAGTTAAACTGTCTCATTTTGCTGATTTTATCATTTGCCAATTATCTAATTGTATAATTGTATAATGACTATAAACATTTCAAATCAGAACATCTCTATTGTTGATGGAACCTGAAGTTCAGTATGTAAGTTCGCTGCGTTTTATAGATTTAAAAAACGACTGTAATATCAATCTATTGAACGTATATTGCATTTGGGATGTTTACAGTTAATATCCTTCATTAAATTTATAGTTTCCTGCATAAAGATGGTTTATACTTGAATGTATACACTCTAATATATATCTTCTCTTCTGAAATTTATATATAAGCTGACACATTTTCAGAGGAAATAATACAGCGTTATATTTTCATTGACGTAGTAGAAAGTTATAAATGTAACCCGTTTTACATTAATTTTACAGAAGCCTAAATGTCTTAACGATAAATTACAAAATACGATTTACTATATCCAATATAAGACAAAGAAGTATCTTGAAATATGTTTAACAAATACAGCTTGTGATTATAAGAATTATGTGAGACAAACATGTCAATCATATGAATAATTCAGTTTGACAAATACATTTCTTACGGAAAAAGGAAAAAAAAAGAGAAATGAATCAATGCATAGTCACTGTCGAAGTCATTTTATTGTTTAGTGTAACATTGTTACATTATAATTCACCGTACGTTCCGTACGAATGTTTATACAACAGTAAACCTGTGAGTTAAGGAATGTATACGCAAATAAATCTTCAAAGAGCTTCACTGTTATTAAGGATTAAATGACAAATTCGTCGTTGATGTTGAGGAGAATGCATTTCAAATTTATTTTATTAAATGGTTTACTGAGTAATAAAATATGATGATTCTTAATATGAATAGATGCCATTTTCAAAATACTAAACATATAAACAGAACTTAATTAAACTAAGGTACTAACGCATTTACTATCTAGTGTATACGTTCATGTGTAGAAATTCAATCTTGTTTATTAGTAAATTAATATTTCAAATATTCAATACAAACGACAACTGACCGCTTGACAGTTTAGGAGAAGTTAATATATTTGTGTTTAGGCTTTGATTGTTAAAGTATTTGTTTGTATAAGATGTGATAATATGACATCTTTAGTTAGTATTGAATCTCGCTAGGTAATGTAAACTATATCATGTCCGGAACTGTCCAGAAGCCATTGACATCGATGTTTTATTTAATGTATACCACGGTATCATTTATATCACATATATTTACAAGAACTATTGAGTACTGTCTGAATAAATTTGTATCCTATCGTTATTTCTATATGAATTCGCAATAAAACATTTCGACTGACAAACTATAACCGATAAACAAAGTTATGTTAAGCATTTCCATAGATTAACACATTATTCGATGACAAGACATGACAGAACTCTCATGAATTAATAAGCAACTGACATTTTTATTGTTAAACATCTTTCCAACTAATTATATATCCTTTCTAAATATTAATATTTATTACTAGATAATATACTTTACACTTTTAAGTGCTTCCATTCTAACTGCAGAGACATAAATTACATATTGAATATTGAAATATTGAAATAGAATGATTACAATTACTCATATCTATACTATAAAGGATGAATAGAGTTCAAATTATTTTATGACAAGGTTATGTTGATTTTTTCATTAGAAATCTAGAAGAAATAAAACCTGCAGCATTTCAACGACTTGGTTGAGTGGTTATTGTTGTTGTTGTTGTTTTTGTTGAAAACAGTATCAGTACCAAAACTGTTTAATAATTCTTATGTGCAACAGTTTGGAAACAGTTTCTTTGCCGTTTTTGACTAATACATATCAACGGATGTCTAAGACATTTGTCCTGTAAGCCCAATCTGGAAGGTAAAACATTACTAGGTGTATAAAACATCAAGATGAATTCTGTCATTTGGTAAAACTCAGACCTGTTACGAAACCAAAGCAATGAAACATACATTTTAACTTTTTTATGGCAATTTTTAACTTTTAATTACCAAACAAACGTGATATTTTTATTTGCTGTTTTTTTGACATGTGTATATACGCTGCAATAGTTTTTACATGGGAAACTGATAAAGGATTAAAAAAAAAATACTTGAATGTTTTTTTAATTGAATAATTATCTAAACTGCTATTTACGATAAAGGGGTGCGTATACCTGCTACTCCTTCGTGACCTTTAAAAACGTTTATACATGTACGCATAAGATAAGTATTTAAAAGATAAGTATTTAAAAAAATACAACTTGTTGTCTTTTGTAACTAAGCTTCATACATTTAGGGACAAATTCATCGTAGAATTGGAAAATAAAATGCATTAGATGCTAGCGATTTAAAGTAAGCGAAGTTACTGTAAGCGACAGTACAGGTGTTATAAGTTTAACATCATAATATTTTTAATATAAACTAGTGGCAGATGTATGTTTGCTGGATGTAACGACTTTGTCTTAGATATTCTTTTGGATACATTCCAGTTAACATTTCTTTATAATATAGCAATTTATATGCGTTATATGCACCATTACAAAGACATATTTACTTGACGTTGATTGACAACAGCATCCTCTTTCCTGTCAAAGATATCTGAAAAATCATAAATTACGACTGAAACATTTATTTTCGTTTGCCTGTTACATTAGGAAATACAATTGAAATTGAAATACAAGTAAATGAAATGTTAAGTAATGAAAGAAATTTAGAAGAGATTAATTTATTTATTTAACACTTTTCTGTAAAAGGTATCTGGAAAATCATTGATTATGATTGTAACAATTTGTTTGCCTGTTAATTTAAGAACTACAATTGAAGTAAAACAAAATGTTTTGTAATGAAAGAAATTAAGAAGAGATGAATTTATTTTGATACAAAAAATATGTAAATAGGTGAAGAAAATCATTTTATAAAATGACAGATAACAAATAGTTCTAGTCAGATAAATGTCATACAAATGCAGGTGTTTTAAAATTGATTTACATGTAAACAGGTTAATGTTTATTTTATAAAATCAAAGGCAGGTGCCAATACCAGCATAAACTATGAATATCATGATAATAGATCAGCTTTCTTAAAAGGTTTACTGGAAAAAAAGTAAAAAAAAACAAACTGTTTTAAACTATTCTATTCATGATGTGATGTACCAGTTTCAAAAATAGTTTGCATAATAATGTTTAGTAAGTTTCAACCTGTAAAATGGAGATATTACTACTCTTTCTATCTATTTTTGATAGTGAATGTTATTGGAGTAAGATACCAGCAAACTAATACATAATAATATTGGTTATTTTGCAAAAGAAAACAACACGATAATGTTATGACATTGAAAGTTCTCGTAATAAAACTGCATATTTAAAACTAGTTTTGTAACGTTATTAAATTAAAGGCACATTAGGGCACGTTAGGGCACATTAATTTTTTTTATCTACACTTTTCATAAAGAACTAAAAGTATTCTTCCCAAGTATAAAGTTGAGACAGATATGTATCGTGTTAAATCGTATCATATTTGTTAATTTTCACAGACAGAAATGATTTACTTACATTTAAAAACTGAAGAGCATCTCCATAAGAACTGACAAACAAAATTAGCTGTAGATGAAATTAGAACGAAAACATTCAAGCATGTGGCGAGTGTGATATGTTTATTACTTTTCTTACTTATATTTGAATTCATAGTTTATTGAATAACGTCATATGTGTTAAGAGCGATATCGGAAACTGACAAGATAATTTCAGTCTAGGTATGCGGTCGGCATTTTTGTAGCTTGTTATAATTCTGCAATGAATATAATATATATCCTAAACAAATTGGATTGTAATCCTTAAAACTGCCTACAGAAACTTCATTGGCAACATTTATAAATGCTCAGTATATTAATCATGAAACACACTTTGAAAGAAATAATAAGGCAGGGCGCTTTCGTTTGGATGTACTACATTCACGTTCGACAGAATTCATTTTTAAATACTGTATATACTTTTTTACGAATAACAAAATAAGTTCGAGCTAATAGCTATTTAGCCTTCCAACATTTAAAGACATTTTGGTGTAAGTCATCAGTCCATAAACTATACACGATTTAACAATGCAAACAAAACTATGCAATTCCGCAATGTAAATGTATTGATACATGACGTAATATATATTTGTTTGATATATTTGCTGGAGAAGTCTTGCTTATACGAGTATAGTTTATTAGATAATAGTTCTTACTTTACATAACTGTTTTTTTTGTTCTATCGGATTCTACTTTCACATATAGATTAGCCGTCGTTTTTTTTAAACACCGTTGTTTTTGTTTCTGAAACAAATCTCATGGAAAGTAATAACATTTGTAAATGATAATTATGATTGCTCTCGTCTAGACTAGACTAGTTCTTTGTCAATTTGCTGACATTTTAGCCAAAACATATGAAGCTTTTTAAGTAAAGCATGAAATTCTGGAAACAAAAGTATGACAAGGTACTGTTAATTTATCTTTGTGCAAAGTTTGTATAAAGTTCTGTATGTTACATTTAAATATAACTCATTGTTTGCACTTTGTCAGAGAAAAGCGTTTTTTTTACAAATCCATAAAACTGGAAGGAATGTTGACATAAATATTCATATGCAATATCATCCCAACGGAAAACTAGAAGACAGAAATTATGACAAGAGTATGAGATATAGTGAATGATTTACCGCTGTTGTGATGTTGATAATGCCTATGTATATATTCTTATATATAGTTGTTAGACAAATAATGTCATCAAATCGATATCAATATATCTACTGTTTTTTGTTTGTTTTAGTTAAACGTTATGTAAAGTACAACATTATGGTTTGTTATATGTCTGTAGAGCAATTATATTACTTTCAACCAGTGGCTCACAATGTGATATATGTACTATAACAATAAAAATATTATCCCGAGAAAAATGCTGAAAACCAAAACATAGAAGTAATTGCAAATAGAATTTCATGCTAATATCACATTTTCTAAGAAAATGGTTTTATACCATTATAAAAATAAATTTTTAATACAGTAAAATGTTAACAGTGTTTTCCAAGCAATATAAGTCGTTTTATTAAATTTGAAAATTAAATGTCGCAAGTGTCGTGTGTAAAATGCAGACCATAAATTTAAACGAATGTTAAGAAATATAATGAATTCTAAAAAAATATATATTAACAATCATATTACTTAAACAGCAACTATCATAATATTTCAACATTAAATGGGTAAGTGTTAAAAATAGATTTAAACCTTTAGTCTGCAGGCGGAATTGAATTCTACTTATAGGACCATTGTATACCGAATTCAGCCGTCTCATCCGTGCCTTCTGATCAAGGTCTGCAGTGTCCGCTATTTTGTCAGCACATATTTGATATCTGATGAATAGCTTTGTCCAGATTAAAAGATGGACAAGTTCATTTGAGATATTAAGAAATTTAGCGTGTTTAGTAGTTATAACATAGACAAGTAATTTTGTTCTACCTCTTCTATTGTGTCGAAAGTCTATTGTGTGACAACTCTAGTATTCGGTACTTTACTTAATTCCATTTACTTGTTTCTACCAAGTTTACTCTGTAAACTTCAATTAAAAAAACATAATTATATTATTTTTCTCAAGTTACGATATATTAGAATATTAATAAGAATAAGTTAACCCCTAAAAAAACCATTACTGTTTCATATATGGTATTAATATATTCATAATTTACTAAAATATAGCTTCTTTCAGATATGTTATTTCTGATCATTAAAACTGTGCAACAATATATTCAGTCGGAAGATATATCAGGAAATATATCAGGAAAGAAATCAAATTCAAATAATACTTTTTCAGTTTTAAAAGAACATAGACGCCAGTGAATAGATATAAGACATCAAAAACAAATAACAATTTATATTTCTATAATTTGATTCTACATAAGTAAGTACATATGTCTGAGAAAACCCATATTAAAAAACCATTTGATATTAGATTTTTAACTTTAGGCACGCTTTGTAGTTCGTAGAATGTGTCATATCAAATGGTCCCGAATCAGGAGGTGAATAATATGAAAGTTTGTTTGTTTGTTTGTTTGTTTCATTTTACGCCTTTTTCAACAGTATTTCAGTCATATAGGCGGGTAGTTTCCTAACCATCGTTCCTGGAGAGTTACACCAGTACTAGACAACCTTCCTCCGCGCTAAACTACCAAAGCATCTCCCGGGGATCGAACCCACGCCAGAGAGTAAAATGATTGATTAATAAATACTTTTATATAAATTCAACGACATAGTGTGTTAAAATTAGTAGAAACCTTCTACTTTATAAGAAATATGAAGCATTTGTAATAATGTTAATATCAGAACAAAATAATGATGCTTGCGATTGATTTGAAACTTTTTTTCACTATGTACATGTAATAGTCAAGACGATAACATATTCAAACAATTAAGACATTTGTAAGATTCGAATAGTTGAGTATTTAATGGGAAGGTATGCATTCGATTCAGTTCATTAGGTTAAGACAGACTTGCGTTTAAAAAAGTGTAGCAAAACAGGAAAAGAAATGTTTAATATGTTTAAGGTACTTGTTTATTACGGGATCATAACCTTAACTTAACTGTATCTAAAATGTAAACTGAGAAATTGTTTTTGAATTTCTATTTGTTATATATTGGTTTATACTAAGATACGTGTATTGTCTTTCGTCCTACTCGCTCGTGGGAATAAATTTTCCCCTATCAATTCTGGCGTTATAACTTATAAAAATTCATGAACAATTTAATAAAAAAAATAATTTTCCACTATTTCTATTGCTGAAGAGTGGCTTACGAAAGGGATACTAGACACTTGAAATACATTGTCAATGTGACAATAATTTACTTGTTTACAAATTGCCACAGTCAAACCGAATTAAATTAATAAACATGTATATTGTTTGGTGTACTATTTTTGTTTCGTTTCTTTCAAATACAATTGTGTATAAACAGTAATAAAACAAATAACAAAGGTCATTTTGGCCCCTGTAAAACAGAATAGGACAGGTAATCCTTTTTGAATAATTTTGAGGCAATACCAGAAATAACAAGGAACTAAAATGATCTATGAAAATTACATTTCGATGCTTCAATAAACACGTTTGATTCCGTAGTTTCATGTACATTCCATTTATAATTTTGTGTTCAATATCAGTATTGTTATTCTAAAATATTTATCGAAACCCCCCTTGTAAGATAATTATCGTCTGTAATCATATCTAGAAAAGTAACTAAATCCTCGAAAGAAATGTGTTTCGAATAGACAACAGACGCCAGTGTGAAGTTTAAGAGCTTTTTAACAAATATTATCATGTGTTTGTATAATTTGGGTATTACTAATATGCCTGAGTAAACAAGATTTAAGTGACATTTTCATATGATGCAAGGTAATTTTTCAGTTACTTGAAAATATTCACATCATATAAATGTTAAAGATATACTTGAATCATAATGAAACATACTTGAGTTGTTATACTTCACAGTTGATACAGATATGAATTGGAAAATTATAATTTTCTTTTATTAGAACTGTATGGACTTTTTAAATTATATACAGCTTTATGTCTGCTACCGGACATTTGCGAAGGTTTATGATAAAGATTCATCAGAAACAGACAATTCGATTGTACAACAAGATCCAGAATCTTATATCCGCTTCCCTAAACTTACCAGCCCTCATGCCATATGTGGAAATATAGTTGTGACTTGAACAGAGTAAGGTTACAACCCATCATCTTTATGTTTCACATCACAACACCTCAATCGCGGCTGCCATTGAAAAAAAACATCATTCGCAAATTAAGATATGAAAAAAGGTTGTTCCTTATTCTGATTTTATATTCATATTAACTTGTTGTTTTGTATACATTTCATAAATACAACTTGGTTTAAACAAAAGATATAAAAAGGAAAAAGAACGGTGTTTTTGTATTCTCTCTCTAAACTTACCTAATCAATAAATTGAATTATTTGAACTTTAGACGGTTACATTTTAGTATCAATTTATAACATTCGAACGCTTATTTCTTTACAATCAAATATTCACTATTATTCTAAAAACTTATAACCATATTATATGTAATGGAATGTGGAATATCACTAAATGTTATTCAAAAATGCTATACATATGAGTGCCTAAACTTACTTGAAAGGAATTAACGTCTTACTTATGAGTCAGTTATTCATTTAAAACAAAAACAAAACAACTTCAAATTTTGGTAGCAGAATTAAGTTTTGCATGATATGAGGAAAGAGAAATCGCATTGAGGCTTTATCGTGATACAAGGACATTGTTTTTTCTATCGGAAGATGAAAAAGCTATGTATTATCTGTTATGTAAACACTTCCAATATCGACTAATTTATAATACGTGATAAGAACTAGTACTATAGCTGTCAAAGACAAAATAAAGATAACAAAAATATCTGTACCTAAATTAATAAAAACGTTCAGCATAATAGATTGTACAAAAAGGAAAACACAAAAAATCTCTTGGTTACATAATTATTATTGCAACACAAAATTTGATAGACAGATACGTTATTATGATTTACTTAAGGTTTGGCGGAATTTTGTCAATGACTGGTGAAAAAGAACTATCGGTACGACTTTAAGTATGCCCGACATCGGTCACATAAGGTAATGATAGAATATGACATACACACATTCAATAATCTAATACTGTTAATTTAGGGAAACGTAAATCACGATTGCTTCAAAACAGAATTGATAAATTTCCAAATATTTGTTCCACATTAATGAAAATGAACGTCACCGCATGTCGTATCAACGTCAGCGACGTTAACGGAATGCTAACAGTTAACAGTATGTTTGGCTTTAGTTTGCTTACCAAAGGAATGTTTTAACTTCTTCCAATTTTGCCGTTTTAGACATATTTTACGGTTTTCTTTGTTCTGTATTTTTGTAACCAATTTCAATATAAATTGAAAGTATAAACCATGCAATTCCATAACTCATATAACAATAACTCATATAAAAATGATATAAAACCGAATTTTGATATTGTTGGATGATTGATTAATTTATTCACTACCGATGTCTTTTTTTCTTCAAAATAACAGTCATGTAACTGAAGATATACATGTTTTCAAATTTACATAATGTATGATAAACTTCTGTTCACAGGAAGGATTTTTTAATTATGTCATGCTGATATCGGACAAAAATCGAATAGAATATATCACTTTTAGATATATATCTGAAATTGCACTCTGTAACTTCTAAAAGGTAACTTCCAAACGTTTAAGACGTCGAGCATTTCTTAATAATTAATTGATATTTTTTAATGAAATTATTTTCTGAACCGCAGCGCTTGGTTGTTTTATAATGACAACTATGATATGTCTACATACTATCAAAGAAAGATTTAAATATAACATCTTATTAAAAGGTTGTATACAAAATTGCCTGTAGGTAATAACTTCTTATAAGTTAAGAGAACCCACTTACTCTGCTTTGTTTTCTATGTGTTTATTATTTCTGTTTCTTACATATTAATCCGTTAATAATGAACAAACATATTACATTTACAGGAGGATATCATATCTGAAACTGACATAATAGTTTCCATCGACATATGTGGTCTAGTTTGTACAACGAATGTATTTCATTACATTGATTAACATGTCCTCAACAGTTTATTTTATAATCCTTTTCACTGTACCTGAGAAATTTCGTAGACAATTCTTAAATTCATACTGTGTTTACTTATGAAACAAATAAATGCCGAAAATAGTTCTTAAGCTTCTGTGCTATTATCTTCAATATCCTTTGAAGCTTACAAGCAATTAATCCGTGGCCGAGTGGTTAAGGTCGTTGACTTCGAACCATTTGCGCCTGTGGGTTCGAACTACGATAGGGACTTTGGATTCTTTCATGTGAGGAAGCTATCTAGCTAGCTTACGGAACGTCAGAGGTTCTACTCAGGTACCCGTTTGTGCCTGAAATAATGCACGTAAGGGCACCTCATCAGTAAAGCTGGAACGTCGCCATATGCCATATTCTGTGTCGGTGCAACGTAAAACCCAATCAAGCAAACAAACAAACTGTATATATATCGCATACGTTAGAAAATATGCGTTGTGCTAGTTTATCGTTTTCCAATACTTGCAAGGCGCGTGTAATAATTAAATTATCAAATTATTGTCATGTAATTCACCAGTTTATCAATTTGATCGGCATTACAAATCACAAACGTTATGGCAGAGTTGAAATGACAAATTACAATCCATGTTCCAAAATATATCTGAATCTCCTACTCAGTTTATAAAAACATTTGCTATATCCTCCAAGAAAAACGATCAGGAAAGCGTTTTGATGTAATAAGATGAAATTGTAGAAAAACTGATTAAATCTCCTGATCCTGAAACATTATGCGACGATTTAATATGTGTAAGACAGCTTTGTTTAAATTGATTGTTATTTGTGTGGCAGCGTTGCCGAGTGGTTAACGCTTGGTACTGGCTGGTTCTAGGAACGGATACAAAAATGTTTTAATACGCTTCATAACTTCAAAGTAGTAGTAATAGTAGTGGTGATGGTAGTGGCAGTACTAGCAGTAGCAGTAGCAGTAGCAGCATCAGCATCAGCAACAGCAGCAGCAGTAGTGGTGGTGGTTGTCGAATGAGAGTAGAAGAGGTATTAACTGATTCATTGTTTTAGCCCAGGAAAGCCTAATAACACTGGTAAAAAAAACGCACACAAATTCAATATGTTATTAACTTTAATTCTGATTTTCAGTTTTGTTTTAAGTCTCAGTTCATCTATGTAAGAATGTAAAAAATAGGCTTTTTTTCTTCCTTGGAGTTCATTTGAATTCAAACATGAAATTCTTCGATCAAATGGAAGAGCTGTCTTTTGTCACGGATCAATTAAAGTATTGCCATTTGCATATGTATCTATGGCGCCAATTTTATAAAATGGTCACATTTAAAAAATGTCGGGATACCTCTTGGGAAATTCAATTTCAACACAGATTCTTTTTTCTAGGAGAAAAGCCATTTTGTATTTTTGCCAATATTTAAACAGAATTTCGTTATTTAGGTTATTGTGTCGTATGAAGTAGCAGTTATGAAATTGGCGCATCTTCAAGAGAGATAATTAATGTGGATGGAAAGCCATATCAGAATGCCCTAGTGTCGCTCTGAATACTTGTTCATATTGATCAAGTTTAGACAAAATTATAGCATATCAATGGTATAAGTACCAATACAGGACTTCTTTATAAATAAAGACACTCAATACACGTTTTATATAAAAATATCTTTGTTTAAACTGTTTTGAAATTTTGTTCAAACATAACTTTATGTCCGTTCGATGTTCGGCATGTACATATTTGTATGATTGTAAGGGATATCAGTTTATTTCAGTGTATTTCGCAGTTGCTGTCTTGTGCAGCGCTTTATTTTATAAGTAAAGAATAAATTCATATAAGTTTCATATTGTCTTAAATTTTATTTCCAGTGCAAGAATTTGTATCGCTAGTAATGACAACACCTGCTCTGTTTAAATAAAATGCATAGAAGCATGCAAACAAACCAAAAGCAACATGATGACCAAGGGTGAATACTTGGTGACTTTTATCTTTATTTTAAATATGGGCTTTACCAATACAATCGCCAATATTGTGATATCTTAATATGCCTAATGATATCCATGATTGCAGCGCGTATCGCATTTTGGAAGATACGTCTTCCCGTATGATTGTATTACAAGCCGTGATAAAAATTGTTTCAGAGCACATAATTCTGGTTTCGTGTAAATCACTCACTTTCAAAAAAATTAATCATGGGCTTAAAATATCTTCACCTTTGAAGATGACTTAAGTGTACAGAAGAAAAGTAATATTTGACTGCTTTGAGTGAATTATAGAGCAGATATTCAAGTACAATTCTGCTGTAAGTTTTTCTCATAAATTTGTCGACGGTAAGAGGAATAAGTAACCTGAGAACAAAATTCATCTAGACAAGCGATTAAACACAATTTTAATAATCAAAATTTAGATTTATGTAATATGTATTATGAAATACTAATACACAAAAAGACAGCAATACTAAAACAATGCTAAAATGTATTTACTAATAGCTAAAATGGTAAATTAGATTTTAAATAATGAGACGTGTGTATTACCAACATGTATACTGTCTACCAAACGGATTTGTAAGAAAAGGGAAGAAAAAAATGAAACGGATTTGAGTTTTTAAACAATAATGTAAAGCGAAAAGTTTAAAGCATATGATCACGTGGGTTAAGTGGGTTTGCAGAAAAGAGATATTATCATGCCGTCTCACAATTGGAAAGAAAATTATTTGGTTTAAAAGTCAATAAATCTTTCACTGATTTTTACTTCGTATCCTTGGTCATGATACCTTTATCTACATTTTACGTATCAATGAAGTTCAATTTGGATGCTTTCTGCATAGCTTGTCTTTTTTTTTTAATTGGGATAACGTCACACCGACACAGTATACATGTAGCTTAACTGGTGGAGGAAGGCTTCAAGTGCCCTTCCGTGCATTGTTTCAGCTTGTCATTACTTGAATATTTGCATAGCTCACATCGTCTGTGTAATAGTCACACTATTTATTGATACTCCTTTAAATAAAGTACAAACGTTGTCTAAATGTAGCTGTTACAGCTATCTTATCACAAGACAATACACATTAAAACACCACTGGAGTCTGAACTCTTAGTAATTAAAGCAAGGCACACCACAAGAGGTAATGTCTAACCTTTTGGCTTTTATATAATTCCGTTTGTTATCTAATCAGTTATTTCAAAAAATACTTTTCGGGTTATACATTAGGAGCTCATGGTGAGGAAAATGGAGTTAGACATTGTAAAGAAATATCTTTATTTACAGGAGTTTGCCGGCAGTACGACTTTCTATCAAATTGTAAATTACTTCGTATTTATGAAACGTTGAAAATACTGTATCTTTGTTTGCTTTTTTGTGTTGTTGTTAATTACGTACGATAAATTGAACATGTATTTCAATCGACTCAAAAAGTAATATTTATAGATTTGCTTTTATATCTTTGAAAAAGGCCAAAGTTATCAGAAACTATTTGAACCATATATTCAAACAGATGGTGAAAGATTTTTCCTAACTATATATTTATATTTTTTAACATCCATCTTCTTTGATTGAAATCGCATATTATGACTACTGGGTGAGATTTATTGGGTTGCTCATGTCAATCAACGTCGAAGTGTTCTGTTTTAAGACTCAATAAATATAATTATAGAATTCACTACAATTTGGCAACGTTTTGCTTAACTACCAGAAATACCTTTATGGCTAGTCGGTTTTTTTAAATAGTATATTGGCCATGAAGCAAAATCTTATTATAACTAACTTTTCAAGATGTATTTTGGATTTCTTTGAGGTATTTTTCAAACACAATATTTTGGCTCATATTAACTTAGCAAAAATGTAAATAAACACCAGAAATTTAAAAACAATTACCAAACATATTATACCGTACAACGGTTGAAGGTAAAAAAAAAAGGAATTAAGGAATTTCAGGAATTGTTGGATATCATTTAATTTTATTTTAAATTGTCGAATTGATATCATACTTCGCAGTCTTTAGAACGGTAAAACACAGCAAACCCGTTACCTTTAAGATGACGTTGTTTCTTTTTGTTGTTGTTTTTTGTTTTTTTTTGGGGGGGCGGGGGGATTTTTTTATTAATTAATTAATTTATTTATTTAATTATTTTTTTATTTATTTATTTATTATCATATCATTTGGGATTCCTTTGTGAATAAATTCTAAAATATAATCTACATTACGTTGAGGACTTTTCTTTGCCTCAAAGCAAATTAATAATGAGCACTTGTATATCATTGCACAAGCAAACTGGTTATTTACCAAGTTAGGTTTTATTTTTGTATACATACATTTCATAACATCACACAAAATTCTAAACAAAGAGGGTGTTTATGTTGCGGTATGAAATGTTCAATTTCTTTTACGAGTAAAGACTGTTTGCAGCATATCTTTGAGTTGATCGTCGGAGAAAATAACATCTATATAATTCGGTTTTCCTGGATTAAACACATGGAAACGCAAAATTGTTGTATAAATTAGTGTTGTCATGTTGTCAAGTACATAACTAAATATCATAGACTTATGATAAGCAAAAAATAACGGTGGTGATAATTTAACTTGATCTTTCAGTTTTTACTTTTGCTTTTCACCGCAGACAACATAAACATGTATATACATTTTCTTAAGACTCAGTGAAGCCTATAGCATTTTATTTATGCCTTTCTAAACGATGTTTAAAGTGTTAGATTTTCTTTGTTTTAGGACAAAAACTAAAAACGATTAATTTTATGAACTAATTAGTTTGTGTTTTAATTTTGACAGACACTAAATGCTTATAAAGAAACTCACACCTTAAATTCTTAAGGAAGACCCTAGCAGCTCACATGCAAATTATTTTAGGCAAGAAAAGAACGACATACACTGTACTACATCTATTTGTTATCTAGCTGGAAATCATCCTTACATGAAGGATTCCAAAACCACCAATGCACGTCACAATAAACCGTAAAGGCAAAGCAATACCTAAGAGCTTCATAACTTAATGTATTAAATACAACTGAAATTGATTTTGATAGAAATAATTCACTTCAAATATATGTTGTTGGGTAGTACAAACAGGAAAAATGTTATTTTTATTTCTTCAAATAAAATGGTTATATGGTTAAGAAATTATTGTTATACATACTTCGGAATGTGAGGCAAAGAAGAAATTGCTCAGTTATATTAGACAAAATAGTTCTCTACCACATAACTAATAACCTTACATTTATCATAGCTGAGGGCAATCAAATGACTGACATGATCTATTCTGTTATAGCTCTTGCCAGAGATTTATAAGGCTGTGGTGTCAATCAATTACCTTTTTATTTTACTTCTAAATAGAAACATAATACAAAACGACTTGAACACGCTGTATAATATTTTAAGGCATATTACTATTCAAAACAAAACTAGAATCATCTCTTTTATCTTTTCTAAATAAAAATACTTGATTTGCTGAATCTAAATTCAAATGTATAATAATTTGAATACAGTCCGGGAATAACTTTTTATCTTTTTCTTCCATACGTTATTATGGCACGCAGGAACAACTTCTTTCCTTTAGGCTTCATCCCATAACTGAAAACCACTCGTCAGCTACAGACGATAAATAGCTCTTTTACGCCATTTCCCGTGTACAATTTAAATTTTGAGGCCATCTTGGATTTGGTTGTTATCCTAGCTGTATCTTTACAAAATTGATTCCAGGCTTCAATAGAATAAATTCATTTTCCTGCCATTATGTTCAGTTTTGTGTTTTTCACTTCATGTGCACAATGTCACGGATTTCTTGAACTTAATGCGCAACAGTAAAGTTTAATGCAAAATTCAAATAAAATCATGTAATCAAACTGGAGATAGGATTTGTGTTTTATTTTATAGAATGACCATCCTTATATAAAGTAAAAAGTTGCTATTGGCTTGGTGTACCAAAGTGTGAAAGTCAAGTCACGGTGTCATTGACTGAAAAAATATAAAACTAGAAAAATCCGGGACCCATTGCCTTCATACTTCATAGCTTGTTGTAGAAGACCTCTTTTTTATATTAGACACTGGCGCATAATACCAAGGTGATTATAAATATGGAAACTGTTTCTGCCAAATTCCAGGTATAGCCAGCAATATTATGTTGTTCCATGGATATAGGATATGATCTTACCTAAGTATCCAGAGTCCACGAAATCAACATCAAGTTTATGTTGTACACAATATATACTCTTTTCATTAATACAGTAAAAAATCAAATGCATATCAAACTAAAAAAACATATTTAATCATTATTTTACTTGGCATAACAAAGGAAAGTAACACAGGTCTGTTGAAATGTCTAAACAAATGTTATATAAGAGGTTATTATACATTGTTGAGATTTTTTATACTATTGGACTCGAATACAGCTGAAAAAACGTGTATTTGTCTCCCCTAACACCTCGTCCGCAGCAGTGATTTTGTCCGATAGAATTCATTATTGTGCGCAACAATGTATGATAACCTCATGATAAACTTTTGAAAATCATCTTAATCTTTGAGTTGATATTTGTCTTACCAGTCTACAAAATGGTTCGTTAACGTCTGTTGTAACTGTATTTCTGTTCCGAAATCTGTTTTATGTCGTAAGAAAAAAATTGTGTCGTAAAAGAAAGATTGCTGGGAATGCATTTTATGTAAATCAGTCGGATAAAACTCTATTTTCTAATATAAGCAAACAACATCATATAAGAAAGAAAGCAGACATTACATTTATACGATATGAAACGAAGAAAAATGTCTATATGTTTCCGATAAATTAACTTATGTTTTGTTTGGCATTGCTTTTATTTTTGTTATGTGCTTTATCTCTAAGTAATAACGTGAATAAAGCCTTCTAAGTTTTTCTAGCGCCTTTATCTAAACTAAAAGCCAATAATACGACTAGACAATGTTTAGACATTTAGTAACCACAATATTTTGAATTAAAGTCATAAAAATAAAGATAATAATAAAGTTTACAAACTTCTCCAACATCTTGAACGTAGCTTTTTAAGTTTTATAAGTTTCATTAACATGATCGGTTGATAAAGGTACATTTTCTTAGATATTCACTTGATGTCCTCAGATCATAGCAGCACTTCTAAAGTGGTTGACAATTAATGCAGTAAATTTCATTCTCAATTTTGGTCTTACAGATCAACAACTTACTCAAACTTTTAATGTCACATTCACTCTAAAAAACTTGAATGTATATATTCTTCAGAAATGTATATTCAGTGCTACGTATATACACATTCAACGTTTATACATATTAATGTTAAAATAACCAGACATTCTTTAACAGTTTTGATACAAATGGCTGAATTCGAAACTATGTAAAATGTAAAGATGTAAGCCCACTTGTCTATCAAGCCGCAAAATGTGTTTGTCTATTTGTCGAACGGCATCATTACATTTGAGGACGAAGACAACAGATTTAATATACCAATAGAGTGAAATAACAAAGCAATACATCATGAAAAGCTATTATAAATAATTTATATGTTTAAATGTCTAGACAGTTGGTGGCCATTAACTGCTAGAAATGAATAAGTAATTTACAAACGATGTCATTTTCCTTACAAATTTATAAGGGCATCATCCTAATTATTCCTCTACATTATTAAACTTAGCCGAAACAATTATTTAGTTATGACGTAATGAAGATGTAAACTTTATATGTTTTGGGATGATTTGAAAGTTATTATTAAAGATAATTGCGTGTTTTGGCTTTCGAGATATTGTTTTTAACATTACTTTCGCTCTAAATAAATAGCTAATGTACATCGTAAATCTTGATTTCTGACTTCAAATGCCGAACGGCTTGACCGCCTATCAAAATGTTTTATTTATATTTAATTTGTTATTTTATTATTGTTATAATAATAATTATTATTGTTATTATTATTATTAATATTATTATTATTATTATTATTATCATCATCATAATTATTATTAACTGCTGTTTATTTATATCTGTATATTATCAAAAGAATTCGTATGTTTGATAAACATATAGGCTATGCATATTAGTTTTCGGAATCTGTAAAAATTGTCTTGCGTCATACTTTTTAGTAGACATATAATTCTGTGTAACGTCCGGATATAATTTACAACACTGTATGATGTAACATTTTATTTCTTGTTTTCTTGTAAAAAGGTTCAGAAACCAATTTTTGTACATCATGGTTATGTCAAGTCATATTTGAAAACAAATTTGTGACATTTGTTCTGCAATTTCTTTTCCGTCAAGGGAATATCCTTTTACCATATTATGTCATATATGTCAAAATAAATACGATTGATAATACCTAGGGCGGATTTTTAATTTCAAAATTCAATAGTGATTTAAAAACACTTCTGCGACAAGGGATAAGCCAGCCTGGTTTTTATGGTGTGATTTACATGTAAGATTTTAGGTATCGGTAATTTTTCTGCTGTTTTTACTAAAATCCTTAAACGTTTTATTAAAAGGGGTTATGACCCTACTATTTAAAGACATACTTAACCCTTTTACAGTTGAACACTACGCTTTCCTCTTTTGAATACATCTGACAAACCAAGTGGGAGACTCTTTGATGGACAATTTTTAAAGCCCTTTGAGACTGAATTGTCTTAATTTTTGTCTTCTGGCTTGCTTCGTCAGGCCCTTGTAGGTGATTTTCTTGTTGCTCTTATGACATTGAGTACCTTTGTTGTGGTCATTGGGTTTATTTTGATATGTATCTGTATGATCATTTCCGTGTTCTACTTATTTAACCTTTCATTTTATTTACAATGTCTCGTTTAAGGGAACATGGTGGGGCTAAGAGTGAGGTTTGTGCACCATTAACCGGTTGAAACTCCCCAGCAGTCCATATGCTGCTGATCGTTCCAAGGCGGCGCCTGTGTTCCTCAGATGGGTGTCTTTGGTGTTTCATACTGTTTTGGTAACAAATTTGTTTGTGTCCCTTGTTGCTTTTTCGTCTACCGTAAGTATCTTTCCTTTAGCCCCTAGCTTTTTATTGTTGTTTATTTTTGGCCCCTCCCTTCCGCAAATCTCGATTTCCCTTCCCCTGTGCCCTTTTACTTTGTGGGCCTATTAACCTATCAATTATTTGTTTTCTTTAATTTCCTTGTCGGTTACTAGTGTTTCTTTTTAAGTATCATTTATGTGATTATCCTGTCCGTACTCTGCCTTGCATCCTGTCCTATTTTTTAGTCGAGGGTCCTCCAGGGCTCCTTGCCGCTGATTCTTGTTGCTGGGTCGTTTGGGGTCTGCGTTAATTGATATTGTTTATCTTTTTTTAAATCGTTTTGAATTATGCCCACAAGCAATTAAAGTAATGAAAATATATCAAAAAGAAAATGGTCCAGTGACATTGTATTCATGCAATGAATTCTATTTATAAGTCATATAGGAAAATGAGCATATACAAATCAGAATATTGAAAGTATATGGAAAGCTATGGCTGTCTCATATTGTTCTTTTTCAATTTGTGTAACCATTTGGATAATATATAAGTTCACTTTGACTATATATGACATGAAAACACCTTCTTATTTAACCGGAATCCATTATATTAATCCACAGTTACAATATATGAAACCCTACCGTCAGTGTATGAAACCGAGTTAGCAATATATAAGTTGATTTTCTCAATATATGATTCCAATTCTTCAATATATTGTACCAAAGTAGCCATGAATGGAACCAGATATCCTTATATGAAACCGAATTATCAATATATTAATTCATTTTTACAATATATGAAACCATTTTATCAATGTATGGAGCCGAAGTATCAATATATAAGTTGATTATCACAATATATGATACCAGTTCTTCAATATATGGAACCAAAGTAGCAATGTATGGAACCAGGTGTCCTTATATGAAACCGAATTATCAATATATAAATTCATTTTTACAATATATGAAACCATTTTATCAATGTATGGAGCCGAAGTATCAATATATAAGTTGATTATCACATTATATGATACAAGGTCTTCAATATATGGAACCAAAGTAGCAATGTATGGAACCAGATGTCCTTATATGAAACCGAATTATCAATATATTAATTCATTTTTACAATATATGAAACCATTTTATCAATGTATGGAGCCGAAGTATCAATGTATAAGTTGATTATCACAATATATGATACGAATTATTCAATATATGGATCCAAGTAAGTCATGTATGGAACCAGATGCCCTTATATGAAACCGAATTATCAATATATTAAATCAATTTTACAATATATGAAACCAGTTTATCAATGTATGTAACCGAAGTAGCAAAATATAAGTTGATTTTCACATTATATGATACCAGTTCTTCAATATATGATACCAAAGTAGCAATGTATGGAACCAAAATGTCATTATATTGACGGGACTTTTGTAAAGGCTGTATTCTATCCTTGCACCGGTATTACAGTTCGCGCCAATATTCCTTGTTGAACTGTGAAAAGACCAGCGTGCTTCACTGATTGCATACTACACATTTTCTTAATAAGAAAATATTTGAATTTAACGTCACATTCACTTAAAATGGGCTGGGCAGGCAAAACTTATCGTTATATATGTACGAGTTGTATTTCATAATTTAAGCTACTGAGTCGTACTGACCATCAGCAAAAACATATTTAAAAAATAAGTTCATCTCGACCTTTATCTTTGATCAAAAATGGGCATGACCAGTAGGACACATCAAGGTTAATCTACTCACAAAGTTTAAAAATAACCACTCAAATAATAATTGATTTCATGAAAAAGTGTATGCATTGTAATAACAGAACCCAGTGACCTCGGCCTTTGACTTGTTGACTTGAAAATAGGCTATTTTGGTTCCATTTAATGAAAATTGCTATCATAGACTGTAACATCAACTTATATACTGCTACTTTGGTTCCATACATTAATAAAATGGTTTCATATATTGTAAAAATGAATTAATATATTGATAATTCTGTTTCATATCAGGACATCTGGTTCCATATATGGCTATTTTGGTACAATATATTGAAATAGATAAATACAGAATCCCTAAAGAAAGCCCAACAAGACAAAATTGAAAATGTTGCAGGCTCGGTTTGATTGAGCCTGTTCATGGACGGTACTGAAAAGTGCAAGTTACCGTCCACGCCCCCTAGCACCGGCTTAAGCAGAATTCAACATTTAAACGTGAAATAGTAAAATTTTGAATTTAGAAACATCCGCAGATGTGTTCATACGGCGGTTATCAAGAATTGGTATCATATAATGTAATAACCAACTTATATATTTCTACTTTGGTTTCATAAATTGATAAATTGGTTTCATATATTAAAAACTGAATTAATATATTGATAACTCGGTTTCATATAAGGACATCTGGTTCCATTAATGGCTACTTTGGATACCATATATTGAAGAATTGGAATCATATATTGAGAAAATCAACTTATATATTGTTAACTTGGTTTCATACACTGACGGTATGGTTGCATATATTGTAACATTGGATTAATATAATGGATTCCGGTTAAATAAGAAGGTGTTTTCAATTCATATATAGTCGAAGTGAACTTATATATTATCCAAATGGTTACATAAATTGAAAAAGAACAATATGAGACAGCCATGGCTTTCCATAAAAGTACATATTGATGGCTGTACTGCCTGAAATATTTTAAGGTTTTGTCTCGCTATTTATTTATGAAGTATGGATATTCTTTACAATACAACTTGTCTAGACAAACGTCTCTTTGATGGGAATCTAAATGATAATTTCTTGAATGATTAATTAATAAATTGTTGAATAATAATAAACAAATGAGATTCCTATCAATTTTGACATATAAAATATGCTTATACTGTAATTTCATTTCCATTCGATAATATTTATTTTGTTTCATATAATGATCTTGATGTCTGCATTTTTCATTTAAAATAAATACTTATCAGTACAGAGTATTATGCTGTCTTCATTATGACTTGTCTATTTTGTGTTCCTTGGTATCTTGAAAAGTATTATCGAATCCTAGTTTCTAAATTTGTCACGCAATAATCTTGCGTAGTCGTATCGCTGCAACGGTATGAATCTTAAATATAACAAATTGCAGAACCATTTGTCCTAGTTATATTTACTCTGTGTTTAATGTTCTACGATTCTTCATATTTGTATCAATAATCAAAACAATAAGTGGAGCTATTACACGGCAGCGCTGGAGTCTGGCTTACATTGTTACCATTGATTTGCTAAATGTACTTGAATTAGATTTCAATATCAATCGGACTTCGAAAATAATATACCAATTTATATTTTGCCAGTATAGTACGATTCTTTCACAGACAAAGATGCACAAAACACATGTATGATTGAAAGTTTTATGTTGTATCCAAATTACCCTAAATTTACGTGTATGTACTTTTTATGGGCTCATTATTATCATTTTTTATAATTTACTAATAAATAAATGCATTTATGCAATGACACTAAAATGCATACTTGAAATGAATTTATATCAACTTGCTATGTTTATCTGTTTATGCATGCGAAATCACAAACTCGTTCAGGGAGTCAGTCGCTTAGGGGAGTTTGTTTAAATAGAATGAGAATTTGTCCAAATTTTGATTTTGATAAAACTATAGCATGTGAAAAACGATTTGTCCCTAGTGGTTTTTTGTTGATTTCTGTATTATTTATCTCCAATTTGTCAAATTTGTGGGCTTTTAACTTACGCCATCTTAACATATTGTTGACGTCCAAATGCCAACGTCAATCAATGATGATGTACCATCAAAACTGTCTCAAAACAGCTTCAATTATTTTCATACATCTTATAACTAATGACTAGCCTAAAGACTTAAAACGATTACAAACGAGTTGAAAATGAAACGTGAACAATATGGTTAAGATTTACAGTGCGCATGCACGAGTACAATGTATTTAATAGCATGTTCAAATTGGTATAGAACCTTTACCATGATTGTGTTTTACTTTCAAAATCATTATTTCTGAATAATATTTTATCACAGCACTGTTAAACCGAATTTATTAATTAAACTTTAAAAATACTAAGTTGTTTCGGCCGGCGGGAAAATGATATCAAGTTTACACTTTGTAAACTGTTTATATAGTCATAATGTGACCGTTTTTCCTCATTCATTGTTTTTTTCCTTCGTCTCTAAGAATGTGAACTAAGTGACTATATTCAGAACACTCTATTTTTACCTTGTCAATATTTACATAAATGTACACATTAATTGATTAGGACATGATGGATATCAATAGTTAGAATAGGCTGTTTAAAGCAAATTGTCTAAAGATGTGCTTGTCTTACAGGGAAAATTAAATGCACGAGGATACTTTTACTGTATGAAAAATTGACTTATTGTAATTACGTACAAATGTCTCTAAATAATGACACCATGAAATTCTGTTTCACTTTTTGCTGCTCCGTGTTGTGGGACGCGTGCTAAGAAATTGGCATAGAGATAATTGTATCATACGATAACGTATATCAATTTAATAAATTTGCTTGTTCACATTGAAAGAAGCCATAGCACCTTATAATTGTAACCTCATACAAAAAACAATGTAAGCAGAATAATTCGAATGTCAGACCATTTCATTCAGTGCAATTTCCTAGGTATAACTAAAACAATAATAAAATGTAATCAAGACATAGCGTGTAAACATTTCAATAATTATACCACATACGTCGCACGAAATTACCTTGTCACTTTCAGAAACCTCATTACAAACATAAAACGACAGTTGATAAACTGGCTAATTTCGTCTTAAGCAACGGAAAAAGCAAACTAATTACAAACTCAGCGGAGGTGAAAGCTGGTATAATATATTTTACCTACAGGTAAGTTATGGATGTCAGGATGGTAACAGTAGAAACAGCTACTATTCTGTTCAAGGCATATAATATATTAAACAACTATAAGCGCGTTGATATATACAACTGAAGGATAGGATTAGTTATGTATAAAAATAATAGGTTTATTTAAAAACATTAATTATGATAAGAAATACATTGTATATCTCTAAACAACAATATCTACCTGACTGTGTAGACTAAATTATATATTTTATCAAGAAACGTTGGCTCAAACTTTTGAAAATAACTCTTCTTCAAACAATTATTCAAATGAATTTCAACAACATAAATGTAAAGCTGAGAAAGGGCATATTAATTTTACTTCAACAAACGATGAAGACTATAATTCCCTTTTCTCTATTGGTGACTTAATTTATTCAATCAAAACTGCAAAAGATAGTGCTGCGGGCCCGGACGAAATTTACTACCAGTTTCTTTAACATTAACCACCCCAATCTCTTGATTTGCTTCTTGAAATTTTTAACAAAATTTGAGTAGGTATCTGGTAAATTTCCCAACACTTGGAAAAACGCGTTGGTTATTCCTATCCCTTAACCTGGAAAAGATTCAACTGACCCTACAAATTATCGTCCAATGTCACTAACAAGTTGCCTCTGCAAAACATTGGAGAGAATGATAAATTATCGGTTAGTTTGGTATCTAGAAAATAATGGAATTATCACTAAATTTTAGTCAGGTTTCATCAACAGCGAAGTACAAACGATCATCTTTTACGACTTGAAACTTTTATTAGAGAAGCCTTTGTAAATAAACAACACCTGGTATTATTATTCTTTGATCATGAGAAGGCTTACGATGCTACTTGGAAACATGGTATCCTAAAAGATCTAAAGGATGCTGAACTTAAATGCAGACTTTCTCTTTTCATTTCCGGATTTCTAAACGAAATTTCTAACTCAACTTTTTCTGAGGACCACCAACAAGAACAAGGTGTTCCTAAAGGAAGCATACTTCCGGTTACACTTTTTGGCCTTAAAATAAACAAAATTGCTAGCGCTCTTTTACCAGGCATAGATTGGTCTCTATATGTAGACGATTTTCTTATCTGCTATCGATCGAAAAGTATGAGAACAATTGAAAGGCAACTTCAACAATATTTACTAGATAAAGGTCAAAAATCGGCAATAGAAAATGATTTTAAATTTTCAAAGTCAAAACTCAATGTGTTCATTTTTGTCGATTGCGGAAACACCATAATGACCCTGAACTTTACATAACTGGTTCTAAAATTCCAAGAGTTGATGAAGCTAAGTTTTTAGGAATTATATTTGATAAAAAACTTTCTTTTATATCACATATTAAACATTTGAAAACTAAATTCCTAAAGCTTTAAATCTACTAAAGGTTTTATCAAGTACAAATTGGGGATCAAATTCTTACACATTACTGAAATTATACAGAAGTCTTATCCGATCAAAATTAGATTATGGTTCTGTAGTATATGGGTCTGCAAGAAAATCATTATATCTTGCCATACATCACCAGGGTTTACGTTTAGCTTTAGGTGCTTTTCGCAACTCACCTGTAGAAAGTCTATATCCGAAAGCTGGGGACCCATCGCTAAAAAAGCTATCACTTCAATATGCAAGTAGAATTTCATCTAATAGCAAACATCCAGCTAAAAATATTATTTTCAAACCAAGTTATACTGAAAAATTTGTTAACAAACCAAAGGAAATTAAACCATTAGGCCTTCCTTTAAAAGATGATTTAGATAAACTTAAAATTAATCCAAACAGTATCCTTCAAAAAGATGATGAGGATGTTCCACCTTGGACTTATAATTCTCAGAAAATAAATATTAATCTTTCAAATATAAAAACGTCATAAAATTCACATGAACATTTCAAAGAGAAGCAAGTAAGAAAGAACATGAAGATTTTATACATATTTATACGGACGGTTCAAATGAAAGTTGCAAGGTAGGTGTGGCTGTGTTTGAAAATAATTTTACATCTAGTATGAGGTTACCAGATAATGCATCAATTTTTACTGCTGAAGCAAAAGCTATAGATTTAGCATTGGCATACATAGTAAAACATACCCATGATAAATGTGTGATATTTTCTGACTCGCTTTCTGTTTTAATTTCCATTAAAGATAAAAAAAATCTGATAATATCATGATAAAGAAACTTCTTTTACGATTTCATGAAATACTTAAAACAAAATCTGTTAAATTATATTGGATTCAAAGTCATGTAGGTATACAAGGAAATGAAAAAGTAGATGCGTTAGCTAAACAATCTTTAAATTATCAAAATACTGACTTATTGTTACCTGCTTGTGATTTTAGACCGGCTATTAATAAACTCGTATCATTTGAATGGAAAGAAAATTGGAACAATGCCGTTTTTAATAAACTTCAAAAAACATACCCATGATAAATGTGTGATATTTTCTGACTCGCTTTCTGTTTTAATTTCCATTAAAGATAAAAAAAATCTGATAATATCATGATAAAGAAACTTCTTTTACGATTTCATGAAATACTTAAAACAAAATCTGTTAAATTATATTGGATTCAAAGTCATGTAGGTATACAAGGAAATGAAAAAGTAGATGCGTTAGCTAAACAATCTTTAAATTATCAAAATACTGACTTATTGTTACCTGCTTGTGATTTTAGACCGGCTATTAATAAACTCGTATCATTTGAATGGAAAGAAAATTGGAACAATGCCGTTTTTAATAAACTTCACGGTATAAACCCATCTCTTGATGTGTCACCATCTCTATCTCTGTCAAACCGCCATTACCAAACAGTTCTTCTTCGATGCCGAATTGGACACACTAAAATTACCAACTCTTATCTCCTCACGAATGACAATGCCCCTTTCTGTGTAGCTTGTAATGAAAATTTTATTGTCAAACATTTTGTTCTTGAATGTCAAGATTTTTCACAGGCCCGTAATAGATTTAATTGTGTAAATTCACTCAAAGAACTCTTCAATACAATTCCATAAAAAACATCATTGATTAAACTTGTATTCTTGGATCTAATTGGCTCATTTTTATTGTCATTTACAAAGTTTTACATAACATGTTAAGCCTATTATAACATTCGGCACGATATGGCTAGTTATGTGTTGACGTGCCGTAAAATTCCAACCAAACAAACAAACAAACAATCAAGAAACGTCAGTCAGTTTCGTTTTTGCAGCAAATCTTTACAGCTAACAACTATTCGTAATAACTCAAATTAAACGTTTAGAAATTTATGTTACGTCTTAACATTCCTTCAAGCGAATGCGGGCACCCGAGTAGCAACACTGAATTTCCGTTAGCTTGCTGAACAGCTTTATCACATACGACGTTTTTGTCGAGAGTCGATCTGAGAGTTGTAAAGTGCAATCGAACAGATGAAGTGACGTATCATAAATACCGAACCGTGGGTGCCCAAAAGTAGAATAATACACCATTTATTGTTTTTAACTTAAAGAAACAGAAATAAGTTACAACAGTTAACTTGTGAATGTAAACTTTACTTTTGAATCGTCTTTTGAATGACTGTTTATTAGGTAACCATTAACATATTGTCATACATATATATCATCACCATCTTTAAATGTAAAAGCGTAGAATACATAATTGACGTTATATTTAGAATACATATTGTTACAAGACTGTTTCCAGGACGACATGATTAATATTTATCCTAGGACCAGTAAATCATACACTTTATCGCATAAGAGTTCTGGTGGTTAATTCTCTTTGTGACTAATATACAAAATACAACAATTGAAAACAAATAATGTTTGTTCTTTTGCCAGACACCAAGACATGTATTTTTCCAAAAATAAAGTTGTACATCTTAAATTCGTTACATATCTTTCAATAAAAAAGTGTCTTGGTGTCCTTAGTATCATTAACTTAAGATGTCTTTTGTTTCTACCAATATCATTTTTATAATAAATAAAGTTGTGCATGTTCACTTCCTATCGTCACGTTAGAAACAATCAGAAAAACCAACAATAACAAAGTCATAACTTCAAAATACAAATTTAAACAAAATTGTTGTGTGATTAAAGTAATATATGTGTCAACTAAAATTGCAAATGGAGTTACAAGTGTCACATGTCACCAATGAAATAAACGATTGGTTGTCTGTAAGAACGTTATAACTTCATATAAATATTTAATTGTTAATGTTATTTATTTGTTTTTACAGGTGTAAAACATTAACTTATAATTAAATTCACAGAAAACTAAATCAAATTAAATACAGACTTAATTATTAATAAATTCATTTAAATCGTTGTCAGTGATAAATTTAGATTTAATCAAATAAATGTCTCGGAAATCACAGATAGATACTCTTATATCAACATTGCCTATTTATATCACGCGTCACCCATTTTACGGTAATTATCATTATATTTTTCTAAACAGTCTAACTATATTTTATTTCGTGATCGTGATAAAGGCAATTCAGGTTAATTGATATAAAATTAGAGGTGTTATCATCGATTTATTTGTTATCATGATAACTTGTTTATTTGTTGACTTTAGTAACGATAAAAAGATTTGAATCATGAAATAAGAGTGAAATGTGCAAATGTCAACAAATAAATGACGTTTACTCGGATGGCTTTAATTATTACCGTGGTTCATGTAACGTGAATTGTAACCGTGTTATCTAATTATAGAATGATACTTGTACGTGTGCTTACTTTAGTGAATGACTACAATTAGATGCTGCTGTATAATGTTTTTTTAAATGCTTTATTAATTCATTGTTTAAAATAAAATGTGTCCCATAATAAACATATAATTATATTTAGAATATTGTTCAACAAAGTTATGGAAAATAATTGACCAATCAAACTCAGCATGGGTATAGATTAATACAGTGTACCGTTAATACTCATTTGTAAACACTGGGGTATAATTCTAAATATTTACAAGAAATTACGTATTCGACGAATTGATATACTATCAAACAATTATGTTGACGTATTAATCATTCGACTGTTGTAAGCTGGAAAATCTGTAGGCCTATGTCCTAGGTGATTATCGTTCAACCTCGGTTGGCTCGAATTACTGATCTCTTGAACAAATTTTTTGCGGGCCCTCCGAGTTCGAGCGAACGAAGTTCGACTGTAGTTTTGATTTAGGGTTGGATAACGAAAATATTTCAATCTTAGTTTAGTTCGTTTTGTTTTATTTTCCGTATAAAGTATACAAATATGATTTTATATAACTTATAAACATGAATGAAAGACTCAGTATCTACAGTTATGTACGTAAAAGAGCGCTTACAAAAAACATTTAATCTTGTACCTAAATTCTGAGAGCGTAGGAATGTCACAAATGAGATAATTTTCTTTGATAGTGTGGATTATTTATATTTCTATATCATTATTATTCTTTCATTGATAAATAATTTTTGTACTTTTTCTTGATCCATTAATATACACGATTTATTTCTTGCTAAAGTAAAGCGGGGTCTCATGTGTGCTTTTTTAAGGTTTAGGTCAACAGGTTTGGTGCGTTAACTACATCAGCGCAGCAATATCTCAATCATCTCAAAGGAAAATACAGATGATTTTAAATAAAATAAAATTCTTTCACACGAAAAAGTGTTTCAGTTTCTTAAGTATATAGATGGGTAGATATAAAAGTTCTGATATTTTATGACAATGTAATATACCTACTTCTACACCGACCGATCCGTTTTGTCAAATGCAAAACAGTGTCCCTGGAGATGCATACAACGTTTATTAGCCTGGTTCCACAATATAAAGTTTCAGTAAACTACACCCATGACATTCAATCAGACAGTTGTACAGTCCATTATTTATATACGAAGATAGAAAAGACAGATAGATAAATAGACAGATAAATAGATTTATTTCGGCATAAAGGTAAACATGTTACATGATAAACAAACACAATATAGATTAAAACAATTACAAATAAATAAATATTAAATAAATGAATAAATACTATATGATGTAAACCATGACATGTTCCCAAAACCAAGGATAACACAAAAAGGAGCAAGCTCTTATTTCCATTGTGGTCCTTAGCATTTGGTGGCATGACATAGAGAGGTATTTCATAAAAGAAAAAAAATATCACAAATAATAAGATAAATCACATTAATGAAGGATATCATTTAAAATCATCACAATTTAAGATGTAAGGTATTGTAAATAAAAAGTCATGATCACATTAAGAAATAAGTATGTGCATAGTAAGAAAGGATTACATTAAAAAAAAGATCACAGTTGTTATGAGTGTGTAAGGAAAGAACATGCCATAGATTACACTATTCAAAAAAGATAAAGTTTTTAAAGTCTTAATAAAAAATTTAAAACAAATATCAAAAAATGAAACAGTAAACCTGAGCCGAAAAATAATTCAATAAAAAAATGAAAACATAAAATTTTCTTGCAAGAAATTTTAAGAAAAACACTTAGATGCTACTTAAAAAGTGACTTTTGATGGCTACCTTAAAACGATGAAATTTGTTAATTTCAGTTATGCAAGTTGGAAGACTGTTCCATAGTTTAGCACCAATAAAACTGAAAGACTTTGACCCGGAACCTTTAACCTTAGGAAGACAATACCCTCCTTTTTTGCTCAGTCTGGTGCAATAAGAATGCATAGATTCCTGAGAAACAAAATAATCACTTAAGTACTCTGGGGCCATTTGTTTTTTAACCTTAAAAACGTGACATAACATGATTTGTTGAACTCTTTTACAAACTGGTAACCAATTAAGGGATTTAAAATTCGAAGGGCCAATATGAACTCTGGAATCAAGGTTTAGAACAAATCTCATCATTTTATTTTGTGTTGTCTGTAATTTATTTTTCAAGACCTGAGTTAAACCATTATACCAGACACAGCAGGCATAGTCAAAGTGACACTGAATTAATGAATTGACAAGCAGTTTTTTGGTATGCTGTGTAAGGAAATCTTTCTTACGGTAAAGGAACTTTAACCTGGCGTTAGCCTTCTGAATTACTGAGTCTGACATGTAACCAAAGGACAAGTACTGATCAATAGTTACCCCAAGATATTTGATGGATGTGGATGCTTCAATTGCAGTGCCATTACAATTTATGTTTAATTTGGAATGTGACCTGAGTTTCTGTTTAGACCCAAACACAATGGACTCAGTTTTACCTAAGTGCAACGATAACTTATTATCAATTAACCATTGACTTACTTAGGACAAATCTTCAGATACAGAAATTTCCACCTCAGATAAATTTTTTCCAGAAACAAGTATTCCAGAGTCATCAGCATATAGCAATAGTCTATTTTTCACTACTGCTGACATGTCATTGACGTAAATTAAAAAGAGGAGGGGCCCATTGTCTTTCCATTTGCAGAAACTGTAAATAAAAAGGTTTGCAACAAAGCAAACAATTCAATATGCATCCCAACGTGTGTGATTGTTGATAATATGTACTTGTGTTTTATTGAGAACTCCAAAAATAAATCATATTGTTCCACAGTAAATCGCTTAATAATATAACACTGGCTACTTCGCAGTCGAATAAACCAAACCAAACTTACCGAGATGGGACATCTCTAATTTTCTCTCATCTTGACATTTAATTTCGTCTTAGGTCTAAGTATTTATTTAATGCTAAATAACAACAGAAAATGTCACAATAGTTGAACCATTCATAGGACTGAGTCTTGATTTACTGCAAAGTTATTTCCGTTGAGATAATGGCAAAAGTTTTTATGAACTGTGTAGGAGATTAAGATTAATGATGAAACATGGATTCTCATTTTTCATTTCAACTCTACCAAAACGTTTGTGATAAGTAATGCCGTTCAAACTGATAAACTCGTGAATTTCATGACAATACTTTGATAATTTAATTGTTACACGTGTGTTGCCAGTATGGGAAAATGATAAACTAGCGCAATGCATATTTTCTAACGTTTGCGATACGATAAATTGTTTGTATATGACGCGTTTTATAACTATATGGACCTACAAAAGAAGCTATTCATTAGCAAATAAATCATACATTTCAAACCAAAGTTAATTAAGAGATAATAGCACATACGTTTTAAAATCATTTATTCGCGACTTATTTGTTTCATCTATAAACACAGCACGTGTTTAAGAATTATGTCTACGCAATTTCTCAGGTATAGTGTCAAGGATTATGAAATAAACTGTTGATGACATGTTAACCATTGTAATGAAATACATTCGTTGCACAAAATAGACCACATATGTCGATGGAAATTATTATGTCAGTTTCAGATATCTTTCTGTAAATGTAACATGTTTGTTCAGTATTAACGGATTGATATGTAAGTAACAGAAGTAATTAAAATATAGAAAACACAGCAGAGTTGGTGGGTTATCTTGCCTAATAATATGAAGATATTACAAACAGGTAATTTTGTATACCACCTGGTAAGAAGATGTTATATCTGAAGTATTTCTTTGACAGTATATAGACATATCATACTTAATGTCATTATAAAACCACTAAGCGCTGCAATCAAAGTTAAATAAAAAAGATAATAATAAATAAAAAAATAATTTCTTTTGAATACCAATTATTAAGACATGCTTCGCATCTTACCGTTTGAGAGTTACTTTTAGAAGTCACAGAGTGCACTTTCAAATATATATCTTAAAAGCATTGTATTCCATTTTATTTATCTCAGATAACATAATTCAAAATCCGATGTGCAAACAGAAGTTTTACATACATAAATTTGGAAAGATGTATGTCTTTAGTAACATGATAACTAAACACGCTTATTTTGAAAAAAGCAAACTAAAGACAAACATTCCGTTAACGGCGCTGACGTTTATAAACTGTAAATGACATGTAGTGAGGTTCATTTCATATAAATGTGGAACCTTAGGTTGGAAATGTATCTCTTTTGAAGCAATCGTGACTGTCGTTCCCCAAAATTAACAGTTTCAGATTATCACATTTGCGCATTACAGTAAGTGGCATGTCGGGCATACATGGAACACATACTTCAAACCGATTTTACTTTTTCACCAGACATTGACAAAATTTCGCCAAACCTTAAATAAATCATATTTAATTTGGTTTTTTAGTTTTTGTGTCGAAATAATAAGAATGTAACCGGCTTTTCGTCTTTGTTCAATCAATTGTGCTAAAATTTCTATTATCTTTAGGTGATAAAAATAGTTTTGCTGTTTTTTTGTCTTTGACAGCTACAGTTCTAAGCACATGCAATAAAACAATTCTTTTCATATACTCAATATTGGAAGTGTTTATATAACAAATAAAACTCATCTATTTTCGTCATCCGATAGAAAACAATGTCCCTGTTTCACGGTAAAAAAAAAACCTATGCATATTTCCCCTTAAGACCTGCAAAATTATCAAACAAACTGAATTTTTATGTAATTGTTGCTCCGAGGGATCACTTTGTTTCCAGATCTTTATACTTCACAACAGCAGGTGTCAAGTGCCACGTATAGCTGTAAAAAGTTTCCCCGTACTTCATTTCAGTGTTGTTGTATTTTTCTGGTCCTTCGGGATCAGTAATGCATGCACTATTAAGTGTTGAGAATTGAGTACAGGTGCTAGGGGGCGTGAGGGATCTTGCACTTATTAATTATCCCTCATGTACAGACTCCGTCAAACCGAGTCTGCAATTTTCATGTTATTTTGTTGTGATTAATGCTTAAGAGGGATCACTCTGTTTCCAGATTTTTTATTCTGTTACCAAATTTTGAACTTTCCTTTGTTTGAACTGACTTACTATTAAGACTTCACGTTCGTTCCTTTCAGGTATGTTTAGTCTTATAACTATCTAGGCATTTATATGTATAAAGTTCATAACATTTTAAGATGTTCCACATTACATATATGCTTATCATTTATGAGAATGTTATTCAGAGTGAATATTATATTAAAAGAAATTTGCGTGTGATTGTAATAAATTAAAACTGATATGTTACCGTTGAAAGTTCAAATAATTAAATTTATTGATGAAGTAGATTTAAATAGAGTAATAAAAATACCTTTTTCTTGTATATTTCATATCTTTGGTTTAAATAATGTTGTATTTCTGAAATGTATAGAAATAAATGCGAGTTCACCATGAATTCACCATATATTAATTAAATAATCACAATTATGTCAAACTAAATTCTTTTATTCATTAAATCGCGAATTGTCTTTTTATTGAAACAGATTTGAATGGGTGCGGTTAAGGTGATGTGAAATCTAGAGGTCGTAGGTTCTAGCCTTATGACTATATTTCGACATATGACACGAAAGATGGTAAGTTTAAGGAAGCGGGTAGAAAGTGAAAAAATATAAGTTGCCGGATCTTGTTATACAATCGAGTTGTCTGTTTTGACTCGAATATTCTTAATTTTGAAGGTGTATCAAAAGCCCTCTCCACCCATAATAGTAAACGTATATTTCTATATCACCTTATTAATGTATTTCTTATTTGTTTGAATATTTTGTCTCCTATACTAGTTACAAACTACACAACAGAAAATGTTTAATAATTTTTCCATTCCGATTTAAATATAAATGAAAATGATTTTCTCCTTTATTTAACATTTTATTATGATGCTCTTTTTAGATGACGCCGGAGTTTCATTTTAGTCGCAGAGTAATTTGGGTTTTGTCCGCTCTAGGTCTAGTCAAATAATAAAATAAGTATTTCATTATGTTCTTAAGAAGTAGGACAGTAATTAATAAATTACAATGTATTTAAAAAATGAAAAATGAAAATTATATACACTCAGATGAAAATCATAATTGCATGTTTTTACGTTTCTAGACATCACTTCTTTATTTATGATGTTAAATTGTTGCCATTAGGCTAATTGAGAAGACCAAATCTATTTTCATTTTGAGACGGGTTAGTGTTTGGAGACTTTCCTAGACCATATTAACACTAAAACATTTAATTCTTTTAATGTTTGAAACCTTTGACTTGTAATTAAATAATTTAACGCCAATGAAATGTGTTTAGAAACAACTCTTTTAGATTTGATTACCATGAGTAATAATCAGTTATATTGATAAAATATCCCTCAAAATAGAGTAAAATATAATCCCTGAATAACGACAAAATTGAAATGTTTCAGGTTCGGTTCGACTGAGCCTGTTTATGGATGATATTGGAAAGTGCATTGTTTTAGATGTATTCTTTTAGATACAATAAACAATATCATTTAAGAAAACAGGAATATTATAAACATTAATGCGATTCAAATATTCCCAAGAAAATAAAAAATTGCCGTTACATCATATCAAAATGTGACTTAAATGTTTGACATGTTTATAAAATATGATAAACAAGATCATCAAGGAAAGGCGGCGTTCAATGAACGCAGCCCCCACCCGACCCAGCAACAAGAGCCAGTGGCAAGGAGCCCAAGAGGACTCAAAACAAAAACAGGACAGTGCACAAGGCAGAGCACGGGCATGCAAACCACTACCTAAGAATAAATAATTAGTAACTGATAAGGAACTAAAACAAAACAAATGAATGAGTGAATATTAGGCCTATAAAGTCAAATTCAGCAACTGTAAAATTATACAAATACATCATAATATTTGTTCAAAAGCTCATAAGCTACACACTGGCGTCTATTGTCTATTCGAAACACATTTCTTGAGGATTTTGTTACTTTTTCAGACATGATTGCAGACTCTGATTGTGATTTAAATGAGGTTTGAAGTTAATATTTTGATAAAATACCTAAATATAACAACATAAATATTGAACAAAAATATATTGATATAATGTAAATAAAACCAGGAAATCAAATTTTGATTTTCAGATTTCGTAAATTTCGTTTAATTTTCATAGATCATTTTATTTGCTTCGTTATGTCTGAAATTACCTCGAAAATATTCAAAAAGGTTAACTGTCTATACGGTCATACAATGTCCAACACGAACGTTGTTACTTATCATTTATTTCTGTTTTATACATTTTTCTGAAGGAAACACAAGACAACAATAGAACAGCAAACAATATTATTGAATTTTGTTTGAATGTGGTTTTACGTAAACAGCTCGATTAATGTTACATCATATCTCAAACATTATCTATTTTATTATATTTCACGAGTGATCAAAACGAATTATTTTTAAAAGTCTATAAAGGCGGTAAAAACATTCAAATTATTCTGAATGATGATCCTCACATGAAGCCATTCTGTCCGTCTACAAGTACGTTCGAGGTCTTTAAATAATGTGTTGATCTTTTGTTATAATTTGCTGGAACATGAGAGTAGACTAAAATATGATAAACAAGATCAACAAGGAAAGGCGGCGTTCAATGAACGCAACCCCCATATGACCCAGCAACAAGAACCAATGGCAAGTAGCCCAGGCGGACCTCAAACAAAAACAGGACAGGGCAAAGACAGAGCACACCTCTGTAGTTCGTTGTGACACCGGGATCTGAGACTGGGCCTTTAGGGATATGGCAAATAATTGCTTTTGTTTCAAATATATGCTGAAAAAACTCGTGAAGCACAGCTATAGCGAATGGAGACTTCAGTGTACTACAGATGTCAATCGCTGAGTGATATTTAGTCTGTTCAACTACTAAACAGATATCCTTAATTGTGATCTTATGACAGAACTCATTTGGAGTGTATAGCGAAGTTTCATGTAATCAAAGTCGTTTAACATTCAAGCCTGGCCGATATAAACAAATAAAATGGGAAGCTGGAAAAAGAACATTTCATACTTTGTTTATTCACATTGTACAAACTTGTTATTTTCCTGCATGACAAAGTGTTTTGTATCAATCATATGTTAAGGCAATTATATAATTGGCAGGATATGCAGGAGATTATGTTATTTTGACTACTAATTGATATAGTAAAAGTTGTAAATGCCAATCAATGTCTAAAGTTCCCATTTCTCTACATTCAAAGTAGATTGAAGAGATAAATAAAGGTATGCTAGCATTGGTCCTCACATTTTATCAATCGATGTGGTTTTCGGGGTCCAAACTGGCACATTAGATATTAGTTTAAGACACATTGTGTATTAAACTTTAAAATAAACAAGTTTGTAATACAGATTACTTTTATTCAAAAGCTTCATGTCATTGGAAACATTTCATAATTTAAGGCAACGCACGAAACATGCAAAAACACTTCGCACACGTTAATTTCAGTCTTCAAATGTAGGATAGAATGACAAAGTTAATGTTACAATGTAAAAAGTTACTACAACTACGGTAGATTCAATTAGTTTCTTAACTGATATATAGAAGATTGATATCGAATAAGCGTAAAAACATAACACACAATTTGATTTATCTGTTATTTTGTTGTTTAGATAGGTGACCCGATTGAATAGGAAATAATCACCCGTTGCATATTAACGTGCTAATTGAACAAAACAGAACATTACTTTCACTGTCAACGCATCTTTGGAGTATAGGAAACAGAAGAGGAAAAAAACCTTTTGATATAGAGCGAAACATCAGTAAAAGTATGAAAATGGTTGCCTCCATGCAAAAACTATTACAAGTTAAACAAAGTAACTGTAGCAATACTTATTAAATTAAACCGATAATAACTTTAGATTTTGATATTTAGTATCAAATACAAGACGACGACAATGCAATAGGTTTTAAATATTGGCTTAGGCATGCTTTGTCTTTCGATTAATTTTCACACCTTTCTTCCCAAGCTTTAATTCCCCTGTTCTAACACGAAATTAGTGTGCCCATTTAGGAATTTAATCATGTCATTGGATTTGTATAACACACTGAAACATGGGAGTGCATGGGTTCTAACGAAGTTTTTTTAACTGAATGGACAGTTTGTCTTCAATATACTATTCAGACATTGTGAAATAGTACGATGGGATACAAACGGTAAATAACCCGGGACAAACAAACAAACAACAAACTATGAAAGAATTATCCAAAATTCTTTTTGGAAAGTGTGAGATACATGATCAGATATTACATATCTTTATGTAGCAGATATTAAATTGTTCAAAAAAAGTATTACTTATCCCAAGATAAATGTTCACTTATTTACTCTATCAAAATTTTTGTAAGTAATATTTAAATAGAATATTCAAATTATAAATTTATATTGCTTTATTAATATTCGAGGTAAAGGTTTTGAAAAGGTGCACAAATGTAGACCAATACAATTTACAGGTACATTATGCCACAGAAATGATTTCAGATTTATTTATCAAAATCTTTGTAATTTTTACCTGTTTTTGTATTTTTGGGGCAAAAAGGACATATATTGTAGTAAGTTAGTATCTTGTGTGGAAGTCAAGGTTTAACTTACATTTTGATACTGTTTAGTACAAATTATTTCACATTTATCGCTACTTTTCTTAAGTGTAACAATCATCTAAAAGTATCTTAAACAATTAATTAAACATTATAAAATTCATCTTGTTTGCTCTTTCTGCAGAAGCAAAAATTGAACAAAAATATGAATTTTTTCTCAAGTATTATCAGATTTTATTGTAATTACTTCATTCTTTTTTCCAGACATTTTGCCAAAGATTATCGCAAAATTAATTGTGCAGATATATTTCACAGACTCTTTTTTACTTTTTGATCTTATATTTGAATTCTACTATCCTCCTTCTTAACTTATTTTTGAATCATGTTTAAGGACTACATGTAGGCAATTATGATTTTTATTTTGAACTTATATTCATCACGATAACATGCGATTAAACTGCAACTTATTGTTAAAAAATATACCAAATTAAGATTTACGCCTCGCATTCACCATTATAAATTGTGATCTATGTCGTTTTATGCAATGTAATGGTTGATTCTTGTAAGTGATATGACAAAGAATGTTTCTGAATTATCATGTATGAATACTGTATGAATATCGTACATAAGACACGTTACGAAAGTGGGCAGGGGACATATTCGAATTACTGAAAACTTTTAATTTTTCTCTGTCATTGCAATTAATTGGTATTTCTGTGTAGGGAATGATCAGTATTTTATGGTGTTTACCCGAAACAAAATATTTTTGTAGCTTTGTATGTATTTGTTACCCTCCTAATTAATAAACTTTGGATTTATTTTGTAAAAAACTTAACGTTTGGCTGACAGTTAATAGGGCATTTTTGAAAATACAGTTATGATAATGATCCCGACAGAAAAAGTACCTTAAACATCTCAAACATTTATATATTTCTATTTTGCTACTTCTAAAGCTTATGAACTGAATCTAATGCATACCTTTCCATAAAATACTCAAATCTTTATTTCTTGAAAAAATAAGAAAATATAAAAAAAATGTCTTAACAACAGGACAGATGTCAAGTTCCGTGTTTGAGCGGTAAAAGATGCCCAATACTTCACTTTAGTGTTGCTTTCTTCGGGATCATCGATTCCAGCACTTTTAAGTCTTGAAAATTGAGAACTTTTCGACTCGGTGCTGTGGGCGTGAGGGATGTTGCACATTTTTTTAATCCCTCATGTACAGACACAATCAAACCGAGTCTGGAACTTGTATGCAATTTTGTTGTAATTATAGCTTCCGACGGAACTCACTTTATTCAGATTTTGATTACTTGAATTAGTTCTCGTCTCGACTTCTTTTGTATATTAAGAAAAAAAAATGTTTTAAATCAACTGCAGGCATAAAATATTATGTTCGGATTTTAATATTATTCTAAATGTTTAATATTTTTATCCAGTAGACAGTTTCTTTAATACACAATAAATCTGAAAGTACTTAAAGATTTTATTTTTCTATCATTTCACTTTCATATTATCCAATTCTTGATTCAGACTCATGTGATATGACACATTCTACGAACTATAGAGCGTGCCTAAAGTTAATAATCTAATATCAAATGGATCTTTAATATGGGTTTTCTCAGTCAGACATAATTATGTACTTACTTATGAAGAATCAAATCATAGAAATATATCATGTTATTTGTTTTTGATGTCTTATATCTATACATTGGCGTCTGTATTCTTTTAAAACTGAAAACGTATTCTCTAAATTTAGCTTTTTTTCTTATATGTTAAGCGACTGAATATTTTGTTGCAGCGAGTTTTAAAGCCAGTATTGAATTGCAATATTGATCATATAAGAATAAGAATTAGATTATATTTAGATAAAACTTTGAGATCCATGAATCTGGGTAATGTCCATGCAACAGTTTCAAAGTAACATTACAATTAAAAACGCATCGGTGAGCTTGCAGGTCCTTTGACTTTGTGGGCCTATTATTCAGTCATTTACTTGTTTTCTTGGAATTCTTTGTCAGTTACCAATTATTTCATATTATTCAATCATTTTTTTTTCTTTTAATTTCTTATCAGTAACAAATTATTTATCATTTTAGTAATTAGCCTGTCCGTGTTCTGCCTTGTGCCCTGTCCTGTTCTTTGTTTGGGGTCCGTCTGGGCTCCTTGCCACTGGTTCTTGTTGCTGGGTCATGTGGGGTTGCGTTCAATGAACGCCGCCTTTCCTTGTTGATCTTGTTTATCATATCCCTTATATATTTTAGTTCATGATAAAGACCTATTGTTTTTACAAGCAAGTTTGATTCCGTGTGTAAAATGCGCTGCTGATGAAAGGTATATATTATTTTCTGTTATTTCGTAATTATGTTTCTGTTAGAAAAGAATGATATAAAGAATGGAGAGAGGTTAGGTTATTCTAAATGTGTCTGCCTCTTAAAAGGTCACGATTATATTTTCTTAAATGGAACTAGTCCTAGTAAAAAATGTGCAGATGATTCAGATTGGTGATTATTATGGAACTTTAATGTGACACTTTTATGACACTCATTTTTTATTGGGGTTAACGTCGCACCAACAAAGTATAGGTCATATGGCGACTTTCCAGCTTAATGCTGGGGAAGACGTCAGGTGCCCCTCTGTACATTATTTTAGGCACAGACGGGCCCCTGAGTAAACACACCGACGTTACGTCAGCTGGCTGGATATGACACTAATTTACAAGCAGCGTATGGGTCCCTAGTAAGAGAAAGTGTGGACATTAATCGAGTCAGTTATGCACTGAAGTACAAAGAACAAAAAAGAAAATGTCGTGTGAGGGTCGGTTGTTATGACATTAAGCTATTGAAAACGAATTCAAAACGCATGGGTAGTGAAACAGTTGTCAAGATGGAATAATGTTATCAACAAATCAAAATTTATAGTTCACTGATCGAAAGTTAAATCATTATCACTGCGGGGAACTTATTACTACAACTTTTTCTTCAATTTCGTTCAAGCTCGATGAACATGATTTTCTATCACTATTTCTGTAGTCGGGGTCTCTACTCCGCAAAAACGACAGCAACAACAATGACATTTCAAAATACGATTTTGTCCTCCGTGAAGAATAGAATAAAAAAGTTATGTAACTGACTGACAGGAGAGAATATGTATTGAATTAATCGATTATGTAAATTATTTAAATTAAGCGACCAGTATTTTACGAGTCCTGATGTATACACAAAATAAGGACGAATGCGTGCAATATTTGACCTTAACATCGTTTGTTGTGGACTTTTCTATGATCTTGGAGCTTTAATGTGGTATAAGGTATTACAGCATAAAAATATATTGATCCCTGACAGAGAGGTGAGTACACAAGTTATACAAAATGTTTTTTTTAAGCTCATGCATTCTGTATATTGTTAAGGACTTGTATATTTCCTGGTTCACCTACAATAATATGCATGTGTATATAAACAATAAAGGGAGCTTATTTTACCAATAGCTTCATTTATCTGTATATCAACGAGAGTTTTATCGAAAAAGGGTAAGATTATCAACTGGTAGTCATATCACATAATATAGCAATCACGTTACAAATCATCCAACGGTTAAAAAATACATAATGAAGGCTAACAGTATAGAAATCTGAAAACAAAGTGATCCCTTGGAAGCATTAATCACAACAAAATTACATAAGAATTGCAGACTCGGTTTGATTGAGTATGTACATGAGGGATATCGAATATGTGCAACATCCCTCACGCCCCTAGCACCGGCTTGAGCGGTACTCAATTCTCAACACTTAATAGTGCTGGCATCAATGATCCCGAAGGACCAGACAAATATAACAACATTGAAGTGAAGTACGGGGCAACTTTTTACAGCTGCCACACGGCATTTGACACCCGTGTTGTGAAGTATAAAAAGCTGAAAACAAAGTGATACCTCGGAAGCATTAATCACAACAAAATTACATAAGAATTGCAGACTCGGTTTGATTGAGTCTGTACATGAGGGATAATTAGTATGTGCAACATCCCTCACGCCCCCTAGCACCGGCTTGAGCGGTACTCAATTCTCAAAACTTAATAGTGCTGGCATCAATGATCCCGAAGATTAGTCAGCCGTATAAGGTTTTTTGTTGCAAGCAGTTCTTTAAATTTAGGGATATTTGGTCTTCACGTTCTTTTCAGTCTGTAGATTGTAATAGAAAGAGTTATAAATTACACCAAGTTTTCTATTTTTATCCAAATTAACAAAATAAATAATAATATAATTATCATGATTTTATACAAAAACAAAACCAGGCCGTAATATTGCACTATATATAACGTATATCTAAACCAAAACAGGAGATATATTCATATTGATTGGATGACATTCTTTTTCAAACGGTTATATAAATATATACATGGGCATTATCAACATAGCAGCAGCGGTAAATCACTCACTATATCTCATACTCTTGTCATAATTTCTGACTTCCAGTTCTCCGTTGGGATGATATTGCAATACATTAACGATGAATATTATGTCAATATTCTTTCCAGTTTTATGGATTTGTATAAATAACGCTTATCTCTGACAAAGAGAGAAAATGGTGAAGTTATATTTAAATGTTATATATTCAGAACTTTATCATACCTTTGTTGCCATATGTTCAAGTTTTACTTAAAACGCTTCATATGCTTTGGCTAAAATGCCAAAAAAATTATAAAGAACAAGTCTAGACTAGAACAATTATATTTATTGTCATTTAAATTTGTTATTACTTCCCAAGCATTTTTTCAGAAACAAAAAACAACAGTGTTTTAAATTCTTGAAAAAAAATACACGGCTAAACATAATGTGAAAGTACAGAAAGATAGAAATTCAAAAAAGTCATGTCAAGTAAGAACTTTTATCTAGTATTATATTACATAAGCAATGCTTATACTGCAAATATATCAAAATATATTACGTCTTATTTTTTGTTTTAATCTAAGAAATCAAATCAGCATCTGCTCAGTAGTACAATGGTAACGGATCTAAGATTGATTCAGATGGTGAACAGTAGAAAAGGTAATTTGGCAGGACTAACTTGAGCCATTTTTTCAACTGACTTATTTTTGTTTGTGTAGTATTATGAAGTTGTTTTATCACAACAAAAAGCGTACCGGTTATAATTTATGTGAGATAAAGTAGCACAGAGTTAAGGCAAACTTTAACAGATGACATGTTTTGTTACAAATTTTTTAAAACGGTATAGATCCTATTTTAGCGTCCACATCAGGTTTTTCTACTAGACTACTTATGTCCGGAATATGCAGAACTAAGATCGCACTTTAGAGCTTGAATAATTTATTGGACACCTGCTTAAAATTGAATACCGTGTTATCATGCAAATATCAATTAAAATAGCAATGTTTATTTACTTTGCAAATGTTCGCGGGAAAAATGTAAAAAGGATAAATTATGTTACAAATGAAAAATTGTCACAAATGTATTTTGCAAAGATTAAAATTTGTTATAGTTTATAGTTGATGGCCTACATCGATAAACCCTATTGTGTTCTATTGAAGAACTTACTTTGCCAAATATGGCTAAATATCTATACGCTTAAATTTATTTTTATTCATGAAAAAACGTATAAATAATAATATAAATTGTGTCAAATGTAAGTGTAGTAAATTAAAATAAAAGTGTCGTAATATATAATAATTCTTTCAAAATGTGTTCCATGATTGATATTGTTTTGTTGACAAACAAAGAAATAAAAAAACGCAACCCAAAATTATTACTTAATTCTTGCTAATATAATAACTACTGAGCACCTATAAATGTTGCCAATGATGTTTCATGTAGGTAGTTTCAAGAATTGTAATCCAATTTGTTTCTTTTCTATTCTTTGCAGATTTATATCAAGCTACAAAAATGTCGACCGCATACCTAGACTGAAATAATCTTGTCAGTTTCCGATATCGCTCTAAGCACATATGACGTTATTCAATAAACTATGAATTAAAATATAAGTCAGAAAAATAATAAACATATCACACTCGCCATAGGCTTGAATGTTTTCGTTCTAATTTCATCTACAGCTAATTTTGTTTGTCAGTTCTCATAGAAATGCTCTTAAGTTTTTAAATGAAAGTAAATCATTTATGTCTGTGAAAATAAACAAATATGATACAATTAAACACGATACACATCTGTCTGAACTCTATGTTTTGATAGAATACTTTTTGTTCTTTATGAATTGTTAAGATTAAAAATGTAATTTACTGTGTCTTGAACTTAACTGCACCGCTTGTTATTAAATGATGAGAAATACGTTTAAAAAATCCTCTTTTATGAGAACAGAAAAAAGTGCTTTCAATATAATAACATTATCGTGTTGTTGTCTTTTTTCAAAATAACTCATGTATTAGTTTTATGTATGTATTAGTTTTGCTGGCATTTTGCAAGTTTTTTTATACCCGGAAAACGAATACAAACAAGATTTTGACATATTACATTGACATTACATTGACAAAATAGGCAAATTACTTTTGAAAATGCATGATAGATAAATGTATAAAATATTTAAAACAAGTAATATACAAGTGAAGGAAACCTTTTTGAAATGTTTATAGTTTATCCTTGCACCTGCGTATGATTCTACAAAATAAACAATGACCTGTTTACATGTAAGTCCACTTTTAAACACCTGCATGGTGTGACACTTATCTGACAAAACATTGTATCATTCGTAATCTGCCATTTCATAACATGATTTCTTCACATAATTTATTCAATTTAAAAACTGAAAATACTAAATAGTTTAAATCCTACATATGTTTTATGTTTAATAAATAAATTAATCTCTTCTAAATTTCTTTCATTACTTAACATTTTATTTTACTTCAATTGTACTTCCTTATGTAACAAGCAAACGAAAAAAAGTGCTTCAATCGTAATTAATGAATTTTCAGATATCTTTGACAAGAAAGAGGATGCTGTTGTCAATCAACGTCAAGTAAATGTGTATTTCTAATGGTGCATAACACGCATATAAATTGCTATATTATAAAGAGATGTTAACTGGAATGTATCCAACAAAATATCTAAGACAATATCTAAGACAAATTTTTTACAACCAGCAAACATACATCTAAAAAAAAGTTATTATGTTAAACTTATAACACATGTACTGTCGCTTGCATTGACTTCGCTTACTTAAAATCGCTATCAACTAATGCATTTTGTTGGCCAATACTACGATGAATTTGTCCCTAACTGTATGAAGCTAAGTTACAAATGACAACAAGTTGTATTTTAAAATACTTATCTTATGCGTACATGTATAAACGTTTTTAAAGGTCACGAAGGAGTAGCACCCTTTATCGTAAATAGAAATTTAGATTATTATTCAATTCAAAAAACATTCAAGTATGTTTTTTTTATCCTTTATCAGTTTCCCATGTAAAAAATATTGCAGCGTATATACACATGTCAAAAAAACAGCAAAAAAATACCACGTTTGTTCGGTAATTAAAAGTTAAAAAATGACATAAAAGAGGTAAAATGTATGTTTCATTGTTTTGTTTTCGTAACAGGTCTGAGTTACATAATGACAGAATTCATCCGGATATTTGTATACACCTAGTAATGTTTTACTTCTGAATCAGATATTTTCTTTCGAGATTGGCCTTACAGGACAAATGTCGATAATAAATCTTATGTAGTAGTAAAAAACGGCAAAAAAACTGTTTCCAAAATGTTGCACATAAGAATAATTATATAGTTTTGTTACTGATACTTTTTTCAACAAAAACAACAACAACAATAACAATAGCAACGACAACAGCAACAACACAAGATACGTGAGACAATAACAGAAATTAAATCAATATTTCATTACTGAATACGAAATCTTATGGTACAGTACGAAATGTAAAAATAAACTGGTATCATTACCGGAAGCTAGGTCTGATTAAGAATCTTAAATCACTCAACCAAGTCGTTGAAATGCTGCTGCAGACGTTGTTTTATTTCTTCTAGATTTCTCAGGAAAAAATCAACATAACCATGTCATACAATAATTTGAACTCTATTCATCCTACGAGTAATTGTAATCGTTCTATTTCAATATGTCAATATTCAATATGTAATTTATGTCTCTGTAATTAGAATGGAAGCACTTAAATGTGTAAAATATATTATCAAGTAATAAATATTAAGATTTAGGAAGGATATATAATTAGTTGGAAAGATGTTTAACAATAAAAATGTCAGTTGCTTATAAATTCATGAGAGCTCTGGCATGTCTGTCATAAAACCTTTATGTCATCGAATATTGTGTTAAATTATGGAGATGCTTTGCATAACTTTGTTTATCGGTTATAAGTTGTCAGTCGAAATGTTTTATTGCGAATTCATATAGAAAACGATAAGATAAAGATTTATTCAGACAGAACTCAATAGTTCTTGTAAATATATGTGATATAAATGATACCGTGGTTTTATTGTAAAGCATCGATGTACCTGGCCACTGACATGCTATAGTTTACATTACCTACATAACCGAGTGTGATTCATTACTAAGATGTCATATTATCACATCTTATATAAACAAATACTTAAACAATCAAAGCCTAGAAACAAAAACAATGAATCAGATATCTTCCTTAAAGGTGTCACGCGGTCAGATGTCGTTGGTACTGAATATTTGAAATATTAATTTACTAATAAACAAGATTGAATTTCTACACACGAACGTATACACTAGATAGTAAATGCGTTAGTACCTTAGTTCATTCAAATTGCTCTTTGTCTGTTTGTTGTTGTTGCTGTTTATTTTGTTTGCTTGTTTGTTGTTTTTTGTTGTTGTTGTTGTTTTTTTTTTTTTTTTTTTTTTTTGTTTTTTTTTTTTGGGGGGGGGGGTTTAAATGGCATCTATCCTTATTAAGAATCACCATATTTTACGACAGTAACTCAGGAAACAATTTTATGACAAAAACTGAAATGCATTCTCCTAAATATCAACGACGAATTTGACAATGGAGCTCTTTGAATATTTATTTGTGTTTACATTCCTTTGCTCACAAGAGTTTACCGTTGTATAAACATTTGACGTAACCACTTAAAATGCTTAAGTGGATGTCAGCTTCAAGTGGCAGGAGTTCGAATCGTGTCGAGATATTTAAAGAATAATTTTATATGTATTCCTTTCATAAACAACCAGTATGTGTCACTGTCCTTATAACACACATATGGTAGGGGAAAAGTTCTTTCAACTTTTCTAGCCTTTTTTCTTTCATGTTACAGGAAAAACTATTTTTAATTAGACATGTAATGTGGTAAGTTCAGGCACAGTCCCTATTTTTCTGTCGTCCATGTGAATTTATCATAAAGGGTATAAAGCTACATAAAATTAAATATTGTTTATAATAATTAGTAACGGTAAAGTTAAGTTATTTCAATAATCTTATGGTGCATTCTTTATATTTTGTTATTCAACATACGAGAATATTGTACTGAAACCAATAAAATGTTCCGGAACAAAATATAATGCTGCTATTTAAGAAAAAATTAAAGCGTTTAGCAATGATTCAGTGCATTCACAATTCATTCAAACATATTTCTTTTATTCAGTTATTTTGTAAAGATTCTCTTTTTTGTTTTCAAAATTTAAGTTTATAGCCATCAGAAGAAGATACAGCTTTATAAACTTGAATTTACTTTGTGTTTAAGGTACCATGATAAACTTTTTATGATAATGAAATAATTCGACATCAGGAAATCTGGATCTGATCCATTGTTTTAAGCTTACTGTCGTTGACATTTTTACATTGCAACATCAGTAACTGTTTTTTGTTGAAAAACTTGTAGTTTATTACCTACGAATATTAAAGTCGATTCGATTGCACAGTTGATCAATCAAGGTTATTGCATATACATGTATATAGTAATTCGATTACGCGATGGTCCAATGTTTAAACTTGTTGAATGTTAGAAGTAAAAATAAATTTATAATCAAGTAAAAGTCAGTTCCTGTTAATATACATACCTGGCGCCAGATTGCCCTGCTCTGCTTAACTTATTGCACATCTTTTGATTTTACTGAAAAAGCAGTTTTGTCAAAGCGACATGAGACCTTTAGAAAACGTTCTAATTAGTCTAAATATATTCTATTTTCCTTGTTTAGATGATTTGTTTCAGTCGGTAAATTATTTGAACAGAAAGAATGGTGTTGTAAAATCTTAATTACACAAATGTATGAAATGTCAAGGTAGAAAGTGATAAAACTTCAATTTAATTATGTAAAATGTGAATAATCAGGAAGTTATTTTTTCCATGCTTGAAATACCAACAAAGGGGTTGTCCTTGCAAAAATAAACCTATTTCCGCTGGTTTAAAAGCACGAACTGTCTAGGTTGACTTATTAGTCGGTTATCGTGTTTTATTGGTCTTCTTTGGTCTTCTTTCTGTGGTAAATTAGAACATGTCTTGCAAATATACCACAACTACATCATCTAAAAGAAAAGCAAAAGAAACTATATTTGGATTGTTCGATACAAGAGTATGCCGGAGTTTTAGTATATTTTATGCCAAAATATAAGTACAATGCTAGGGGTGTGGACGTTTATTTGCACTTGTTAGCTATACTGATTACAAAGTACACAAGTTTACATTCGGATACATTATTTATTACATGTTTGACCTTTCTGAAGAATTAAATAGATATTGATTTCTGAGGCAAAAAGTGCCATTAATATAGATTATCATAAGATATAATGCATTAGAAAGCGTAATTTGAGTATTTTTGTTCAATAATAAATTTTAAAATTTGTGAATTATTCGTCTTTAGGTATGCCGTTCTATATAGTGTCACTAAATGTAATCATGAACAGATTGATGACACCTTGTGAAAGAATACAGATTTATTTGTTGCTAAAAATGTGCAGAAAAAATGAAAAGCGAATTGGCTGAACTGACAGAGCAATAAAATATATTTGCAATATTCAAGTAATACTTTTTATTAAACAAACAATGACAAATTAAATGATGTCTATGCTTATCAAAGATACTGAGGTCAAAACAGTACAATGATAATGTGTATGATACTTACGCTGTATTTGTTAAAAAGACTTTACAACAACCTTTTGTTGATGTAAGCCATATCTGATTTAATGTTAAAAGTGTTGGATTTGAAGTGATTAATAGAACCGCTTTAATATGATTAAACAACACAATTCTTGCAATAATGAAAAAAACAGCAAAAGAACAAACCTCCAACGAAAAGGAGCAAATAAACAAACAGAACAAACAAACAAACAAACAAATAAATAAACAACAAGAACAACTAGGACAAGCAACAACAAAAACAACATCAAACTAACCTCAAACCTTATCAAAATTACCACAAAGTCGATTTTAGTGCATCTTTGATAATAATATCCCGTTTCATCGATGATAAAATGTACTTCCTATGCTACCGAAGATATCATTTACATGATGCTTGTTACATGTTTGTTGCCATTTAGAAATTTTTTAAGGAAGCATTTTTATAGAACTACTTCCGTCACTAACTTAAACTAGCAATAGTCGATATCAACCGAAACAGCTATAGTAATTAGACTTTAAAAGTATCAAGTTCACTTTCCACTGACTGGTAAGTCGTGATAATATATTTTAATTGACAAATGATAAACGGCATATAATGTAACAAAATGAAGTCGGATATATAAAAAATGTCATTTTAAATAACATATTTGTGATGAATATATGATTGATGTTCTAAACAATATAAGCTGATTGATTAAGTAAACACGGCCTTGTGAATCGATAGGCGTTTGTCACACAAATGTATACTGATTAACATGAATTTCTTTTAGTGACATGTCTTGAATGTCCTAAATACTTAAGTTAAATAAACATGAAACAAAAGTTAAACAAATACACATAAAACAAACAAACAAACAATTAAAATCAATGAAATATCCCAAGTCTTTTTTTCACAGAACTAATGTTAAAACATATTAAAAGTTAAATTTATGGTTTCTTATATGTATACTACGTATATATTTGTAGTGCACTTCGTTAAAAGAGGTCTGAATGGATAATGAAATTGTAAAAGGTTATTAAATTACAATTATACCACAGGGTGTATTTTTATGTTTAAAGAACATATTGCAATTTTAATTCCCAGTAAATACATTAGACACAACATCTTTAATGAGATAATGAATCATCTTTATCGATCAATAAAGTTTAAACTTAGAAAAAACCACCTGATTGTTGTGAGTGTTAATTTGATTTAGACATAAACGTGTCAGATTAACTTATACATTAAATCTTGAAGTTTGTATTCAATTTGAATTGCCATGTTCTGCCATATTAATTAAAATATTGTCGAAATGATGCATTGTAATTTTTCTTAAAACAAATCTGTTGGATTTTTTTTTAAATGCTTTCCTCCTTTTCATTATTGATATCAATCAAATTGCGGAAGAAGTACCACAGTGTTGCACTAATTATCACTCCAAGTCATGCATTAAATATTTTTAGTTACAAATATGGAGCTAATTTCGTTTCAAATTAAAAATCTTTTAAACTCTTTAAAATTGAATGATAACAAAAAAAATTATAAAAGGAAAAATAATCATTTATTAATTGTGTTATAATAATTTCCAAATTTTCAAAGCTCGTCAGAGTTTTTCTTTGAGTGAAAGGGATTCTGTATGACAGAATGTTCATGCCTTCTTAAATCACAACATTTCAAAAAGGTCCTAGCCTATTTAACACCTAGTGAATGCTCACAAAACTTCAAAATTCCATAATAATATTTGTTCTGGGTAAGGACTGGCCATTAAGTTTGTTTTTAAATTCTGAGTAAAACAACAAAAAAGTCTAAAATTCCGTTCTTGATGTTATTCTACCTAACCCCAATGAAATAAAATAACCCATGTTTAATTTGTATTGTTAACTTATTCAAACTGTGATAAAATGATGCATTTAGAAAAAATGGCCCATAATCTTAGATTAGATAAAAAAAAATCATTTTTGAATTACTTTATTTAAGATATAATTGATACATCATATAATTATTTAAAAGTGAGCTAAAAATATTGCCTCATTAGGCTGATTGTATCTTCATACTAAATTATGTTTTATTTTTATTCTTGCTCAACATAATTTGATAAGACTTCCGTGTCGAAAATTGAGCAAGAATGAATAGATATATATACTGTAAATGAAATTCTAATTTATAAAGTAGATAAACATTTTTGAATAAAAGACGGTCATGAAATAAAGAAAACTTTAATCAGTATGTCATATGATCACTTTTCTTTTAAGTTTATATGACAGTTCGTGCAAAATGCCTTAGAAAGTAACAAGAAATGTACTGTTTGGTTTTTTCATGTACCTTAAATATTAACATGCATGGCTCGTATATGATTAACATGAAAAAGAGAAAAACGTAACCCCCAAAAGAACGCCAAAAACGACAAAATTGAAAAGTATGCAAGCTCGGTTTGATTGAGCTTGTTCATTAACAGTACCAAAAAGCGCGAAATATGACAAGGAAAGGCGACGTACAATGAACGCAACACCAACACGACTAGGCAACTAAAATCAGTGACAAGGGGCCCAGGCTAGGGCACACTGAACACCGAATCTCAATCTCTTGAGGATGAAAATATAGCAACATTGATTGCATGTACGGGGAGGCTTTTACAGCAGCCACACGGCACAAACAACACGATTGCGCAAGTCATCGTCAACGCCCGTGGAACTAAATAAATGAAATCTTGAAAGGGGCCGGAGATTATGAAGCCTGCATAACACAGACAAGACGTTAAAAAGGATCATCCTATTCTAGGAATATGGTAATTCATTGAAATGGGCATACAGTCCCCAAATGAAACAATGAGCACACTTATTTAGCTTTAAATTTTGTTTATAAACACTACATATAAAGGAGTTAATGATGTTAAAGAATAACAGTTAGACACAGGCTTTATTTGTTTTTCCTACTAAGAAATATGACACGTTAATGTTCATCGCAGGTGAAAAACAAAACACAGTGAATATCTCTATCACTAACTGGAGAGAAGTTACAAAATGGAAAAGACGACACATTAATTTCTTTTCTTTTTTCGTACTTAATATGTTATACATATAAAAATAATAATAATAAACCTAACATTGCCAATAAAAAATATAGCTAAAAAACAGAAACACAAATGTTATTATACATGAATCTAGCTTCTTCTTTCAGTCCATAAATAGACACATTGCATTATTCATCTCGACCATAACACAAATATAACTGCCGTATTTGCATTGCATAATTGTGTTTGCCAATAGCGTTATTTCGCTATATAAATTTCATGATAATTTTGATTTTCATTGCTATCATAAATCATATTTTATTGTTATCAATAAGACATTTAGAGTGATGTATATACGAAACCGGTTATATGTATTCCCCTTACACATACGTCAATGACAAATTGTGTAGAATATTTTCATATTAAATTGAATACTTTTATTAGGCAATACGAATTTGGAGAATAAAGGAGTTTTTTTATGGATTTGTAGAGTTTGCTATTTTTGTTTTTGAAACCACCAATTTAATGGTATAATATTGCTTCTAGTTTGCAACATATATGCAATACATGTATATCCAATAAATAGCAATTGCCACTTACAAACTAAAGTTAAGAACATTTCAGAATCAATCTAGTTTTCGGTCAATAAAAAATGTCATGAAAATATTATCATAAAAAACCACATACATTTACAAATGGAGAAAGTAGATGTGCAAATGATGTTGTATTTATCTTTGCTCAGACGCGTAAGATAAACACAGGTAGTTTGAATTATTAAGTCATTTTTACTTTTTACACTTTCCCGAAAAGACAATAACAAAAATGAACGAAGAAAGTATATGTCAACAATAATTTTTCTGTCCTGTTTAAGGAAAAGTGGATACAAATGATTTATTGAATACAACAGGTTATTTTTTTATTTTCATGTGATTTAATTTTATTGAAAGTTGTCAAATACAATGCCTAAATCCTATTATGTTGTTTTTGTTTCTTTCTAGTAAGATTAAAACATGGGATAAGTGAATAATTGTTTTACTCACGACACAGAGTGAGTAAATGTTTTTTTTTATTTTCATGTGATTTAACTTAATAATGAAAAGTAGTATGCTAATAATAACAAGCTCTTTATTTTGTTATGATAAAATATAGCTTTAAAACAAATGAACTTATTGAACTTAAATAAAATAAAAATTGTAGATATTGTTATTTGTAATTGTAATTTGTTTTGCATTAATGTTACGACGTTTATATCAATACGTTGTTGTCATTTTGTCCAAAATAACATTATTTGTTATTTATCCTCGATATTTATATAATTCTAGAATAATGATATTTTCATCATGAGAATCTCGTGAATTTTGCACGTAAACAAAATAATTTTTCGGAACAAAATTTAATGTCGCTAGTTTTTGTAGGGTTTTCATCGTTGATTGACTCAGTCTATTAGTTAACATAAAAATAACGAGTATATCTATTTTGGAAGCATTTTTTTTTTAAATAAAGCAATAACTTTTCAGAAGATATATATATATAATTATTATATATAGCTTTTTATCACAAGTTAATGCAATATGATTTCCAAGGATGACATGTCTTGGTCATTTTGTCAGAGATTTAGATCTACTGAAAAATTTGCGATGAAATAAAATCTCTCTAGTCAATTATTCTTTGCAGCTCTTTAACTTCTTTTCTGCTATTCATTATTTGTTTGTTTATTGTTTACTTTAACATAGTAAGAAAAAAAACTTATAAACTTTTATCATTATGCATAAGGACGTAAAGATATTAAAGTAAGCTAATATTCCTGAATTCTCCAATAAAACTAAAGAAGTACCATTTTTTATATTTATTAAGCAGTCAAAGGAATGGACATGAAAAAATAGTTTTTTTTCTTAATCTATGACATAGAATTCGTCACAAAGACGTAAATAATTTAGCAGCTGAAATTGCTTTTACCACTTTTCTAAAAAAATTCTGTGACACTTTTTTCCTCAAGAGACTTTTGCCCCGTGTAAAACTTAATTTGTTAAAGGATATGAAAAGATATGAAGATTGATCCTAATTTTGTTTCATGCTTAGCTTTGAAATCTAAATACTGACAGTTTTAAGCCATCGAAATACATGGACTAGGTCGTATTATTACAAATATTAAAAAATATCGCTTGGACATCAAAATCATATTGCACTGCACTGCAACATGATTGGATGCAAATGAAACATGCAATAGTTATTGGTAAAGAGAAGTAAGCATGTATGACACACGAAGTACGTAATATCATTGACCACTAGGATCAGGAAGTAATATAACTATAACCGTACCGACTTAGAAATATATATATAGTACCAACTGTTAAAAATAAAGAGAGATGTACAGTACCTAGTAAGTTCTTAATTGATTAAATGAATGAATGAATGAATGAATGAATGAATGAATAAATAAATAAATAAATAAATAAATAAATAAATAAATAAATAAATAAATGAATGAATGAATGAATGAATGAATGAATGAATGATTTAATCATTCAAATGATAATTATAATAATAATAATGTTTATAAACATTTTGAAATATATTACGCAGGGACTACTGTTGTAAAATGTATCTTGTACAAAATATGTCACATCAAAAACATATTTAAGTTTTTACTTAGGAAAGCAACATAAATGTGTGTGCATTGTTGTAGAATATAATCAGAACAGAACAGAACATACTCTTTATTCTCTCAGGTACATAAGTACAGTATGAGGAAAATAATCATAAAACACAGATTTAAGTTTGACAAAGGTGTATAAGTAATACATTGGGGGAGACCGTAATAAAGTTTGAAAGTAGAACATAATCCGTATAGGTAGATACTATATTAAAAACAAACAAAAATAATGTGAAATGTAATGTAAGATTATGCTATATTTTGATAATTACTTAAATTTGGCCATTAAGGTTTTACAAAAAATAGACAAATGCTTTAATTTGTCAGGTGATTGCATATATTCAAAAAACTATTAAAAACAACTGTCAGTGTTTGAAACTGCAAAATTTAACTTATTGGTAAGAATTGACCGTTGATACAGAAAGAAAGGGCAGCTTAATAAATAATGTTTTTCGGTGCCTAAATCATCTAGGTCACAAAGTGTGCACTTTCTGTCATTGAATACTGTTCCGTCCCATCTTCCGGTTTCAACAGGAAATTTATGATTAGAAGACCGAAATTTAAACAAATTTAATCAGAGGGCCGATAAACCGTGCATTTTAAATATAAAAAAAACAATTCATCGTAATATATCGTGTTATAAACAATTGTATTGCCCTATGAGGGAAATAGTGTGAAGTGTGTTAGAATTTGAGCTTAAACTCAACACGTATGTCCCTTGTCTATAACCAACAGGTTTAAATTGAATGTTACAGATCATAAATGAGTATAACATGTATATGACTTTACGGAACCATTCTCTAACGCGCATCGTCGCTTAAAAAGATTTGTGTAGGTTTAACCGTAAAACTTTACACAAATTGCATTTGTACAATTTATATAATTATATATTATTATAAAATAACAGCAAAGTGTTACAGTTAACCAGTTGGCTAGTAAGATTTACAGTTTTTTTTTTGAAAAATTGACATAAAACAATTTGAGAAATAATTATATATTAATGTTATATTATATATGTATAATAATAATTATATAATATAACAATTATATGAAATCACAAATTACTACATTTACTACATGAGAAAGCGTTGTGATTAAAATATATAAAATAGAAATCTTGAAACCAAATTTTGACATTGCGATTAAATATAAAAGCAAAAAAAAATATGCCACAAGTCTTCATTTAAAATCACATACACATAATGTTAAATAACCCTTGTGGCTGAGGGGTTGCCTATAAGAATTGAGGCAACACCATCGCAGCAACCGTCCATGCGTCATCATAAGGACGACTAAATGATTTTGAATTACTGGGGTAAAAGCTCCAGTCGTGGTTGTTTTGACCTGTGTTGTTGCTTTCAATTTTTAACACCTGAAGGAATCAAAATCATCGTTCCTGTTCCAGCGCCATATGACCTTAATTTTATTGGCGGCCGAAAAACCAAAGAAAACAACCAATAACAATAAAAAATCAAGTTGTCAGGTTCAATGTGGTGACATTTTACAGAAAATTGTAAAGTGTTTCCGTTCTTGCAGATTACCATAAAAAATAATCCTGTCATTCTGTATGCTGAATAAAAACATCTGAGTCTCATGAGAAATTGTGTACGTGGTTATTTTTGTTTTACACTGAATTGTAAAAATATTAAAAAAAAACTTAAATGAATCTTCTAAAGGTAATAAACATTAAAAAAAAACAGGGTAAAGTTATACCCAGAAAATTGCACTGAATGATCTGATATTCGAATACTTCTGCTTACAAATTTATTAAATAAGGTAACAGTAATAAATTGGTATCGTGTTTTCTTCCAATATGGACACGCAAATTTGTTCAATTGATATATCCCGTAATCGTATGATATCAATCACCACTTACTAACTGATTGGACACGCAAATTTGTTCAATTGATATATCCCGTAATCGTATGATATCAATCACCACTTACTAACTGATTAGAACACATCCAATAACACTGAGCAGTGAAACATAAAAATAACACTCTCAATTCATGGTGTATTTATGACATTCAGTAATTTCAATAATACATGAAATTAACATGATTTATACATAACTTATGTTTTTAGATAGTGTGCTTTTAAAACAGCCTAATGATTTCCACCATGTTCTAATCAATTTATGTTTATATTTAATATGTAAATATTAACAAGGTAAAAGGTGACATGTCCTGAACTGGCATTTGATACAAGTCAGTAATACATTCTTAGAGACGCAGAAAGTACATTTTTAAAGAAGGAGAAAAGGAATGTCACATTAAGGTCATGATTATATATAATTTATATTAATAGTTACAAGGTCTAGATGTTATCTAATTCTCCCGTCGACCGGAATAACTAAGCATTCTTAAAGTTTAATTAATAAAATCTTTTTATCAGGACTGTCGTAAATGTGATAAAATAACATTTAGGAATTATGATTTGAAAGTAAACACAATGGTTTATATACCAAGTTTAACATGCTAAAGAAAACATTGTACCAAAATAATTAATTTAGTGCAAGCGCTCAAACAATCGGAACATTATCGAGTTTCATTTTTAACATTTGTACTCGTTTTTTAAATTTTAACGTTAATAATTACATATAACATGTATGAAAATAATTAAGTTTGTTGATGTATGTAAAACTATACAGTTTGAACGTTACAGTGTCATTGATTGACGTTGAAACTTAGACGCCAAAAATACCTTTAAATTGGGTAACTAAAAAAAAACTTGACAAATTGGAATAAACGATACAGAAAACAACGGAAGATATTGTGTTTCATATGCTGAAGTTTTATCAAAACTTGGGCCAGCTTTTACTATATTTACACAACGTTCCTAAAACGACTGAACGAGTTTGTGACTTTTGCTCAAAGATTTTGTATGCATAAACACATATAAACAGAGCAAGTTTATATAAATTCATTTCAAGTATGCGTTTGTGTCATTGCATAAATGCATTTATTTATCAGTAATAATAAATGAAAACAATTAGCCTGAAAAAGTATATACATGTAAATTTAAAGTAACATGTATTCGGAATCAACATATCACATATATTTCAATCATATATGTGTTCCGTGCACTTTTATGTGTGACAGAATCGTGCTATTATTGCAAATAATTTTCGAGGTTAGATTGATGTTTAAATCTAATACGAACATTTGCCAACATTATTTGCAGCAATGTCAGACAGACTCCAGCGCTGCCGACTTACTTTTTTTCCACTTATTGTTTTGATTATTGATAAGAGTACGAGGAATCGTAGGGCATTACATTCAAAGCAAATATAACTTGGACAAATGGTTCTACAATTTGTTATATATTAACTTTATACCGTTGCAGCTATGCAACTAAACAAGAACATAGCGTGACATATTTAGAAACTAGGATTGGATAACCCCTTCAAAATACCAAGGAATACCAGCCACAGTGAGATAACAAAAAACTTTATTGATATCGATCAGCGATTGTTTAACTTAAATGCAAAATGCAGAAAATCGAGATCATTTTATGAAATTTTTTATCAAATAAATATATTTTATATGTCAGAAGTTTGATAGCAATCTCATGTGGTTATTATTGTTCAACAATTTATTCATTAATCATCAAAGCAATTATCATTAAGGATCCTATCACTGAGCTGTATGTCTAGACAAGCAGTTTTGTAAAGAATATCTAGTAATAAATACTTGCTAACCTTACAATTCACGCAATACAATCACGAATATGTAATTTCAATATTCTGATTTAAACATGCTCATTTATCTGAATGACTTATTTATAGATAAAGACAATTCATTACATGAATACAATGTCGTATCAGAACTGAACTTCCATTTTCTGTTTTATTTATTTTCGTTGATTTTATTGCTTGTGGCCAAAATTCAAAATGATTTAAATTCGTCCAAAGCATTAACATTTAACTTGATATCTTAGATACAATATGGTGTTATTTATACAAAAGTTATTTTCCGAGACAAAAAAAATATTGCAGTCCAAAACATTTTTCAATTGTTTAAAAAAATCATGGCAAATAAATTGGTCAATAGAAATCTATCATATGTTGATTATTCACTGACTTGACATGTACAGCAATAGGTTTCTCGAAGTTTTTACAAGAATAATAACATGTTTCATTTTACAAATTGAATGTTGTTTATTCTATCCGACAGGTCACACAGAATTAAATTTCTACTAAAAATATGATACAAGACAATTGTTTAACTGTTCGGTCTGATTTTTACATCTTTGATTCCGAAATGGGTTGAGATATTTAAAAACAACACTCATTTGAATACAAATCTAATATGCCTAACCTGGATATTTTTCAAACATACGAATTCTTTTGATAATAAAATCATATGAAAAATAACCTCTATTACTCGTACAGACCAAACATTTTTCGCCATCAAATCATTTTAAATTACTTGACCATTTATTTCTTCAAAAATTATATCTCTGTTTTCCTTTAAACACATGGCCTTATTTACATTTACTCATGCCGCTTTTTGCATAAAGTGGAAATTTGAATATTAACTTGCTCTGACGTAATAAATACCTGCCTTTACTTTTATTACATAGCACTTATTAAAATGATTTTACAACTAATACAATCAAGTTTTACAAACTTGTTGTTACCGCTTTTGTTGATAAATAATGTTATTTGCTTACTCATATAGTATACAAATTAGAAATTGATTTTATCGCTTATTCATATAAAAATTTAGTTTTTCGCTTACTTCAGGGCGATCTAAAAGCTTTAACCCATTACTTCATGAGCATTTTGTGAAAAATGGCTGTTTTCAGTGAAAAGTCTCCCGTTACAAGTTCAAATTGCTATAATACTATAAAAACTGCTTCAACACTAATCAAACTTGGCACAAATGTTGACTGGACCATTGCCCTTGCAACAACATGCTCAGGCTTAAATTTTATGTTACCATGGCAACGAGGGGGCATCTCAAAATTGCCAAATATCACTATTTTGCGTTGATTTTTTCCATCAAAATTGATTTCAAAGTGCTGCAACTTTTCAATGGATTGAGATAGAGTCAAATGCTTTTCAGCGTTGGTTACACGTTACCTTATCATCAATCTGGGGTCATGTATAGCCTCTCACAAGTCAAAAATTTCCTTGGCGATGAGGGGGACTCCGCCCCCTTCAAACCCCCCAAACAGAAGGGGGCACATCCCCCTTCTGGCAACCCCCTGATGTATCTTTTGGTTAGGGGGCCGCGCCGAAAAAGAGGTCACTTTTTTAACAACATTTCTCAAACTAAAACAAGTGAAGTGTTCGGGGCCTAAATAAGGCATTTTTCACCATTCTAGACAACAAAAAGGGGGGATGAAAAAGGCGTTAAAAGGCGTCTATATAACGTAATGGGTTAAGCATGAAAACGTGTACATAGTTGAGGGCAATGTTTTCAAAGTTTCAGACACGTTTTAAATAAGGTAAGCACGGGAACGTGACATTATGTATGACAATCTAATTTGGAGTCTGTCACCTGCAAAGAAATAATGTAAATTATCATAAACATGTCGTGTTTTTTCCAAAACTTTTAGTACCCCATGCTCTCGTGTAGCGATGCATCTAAATATCTTTGTTACATATAAAAAATACATAAAACATTTTAATAAGCAGTCAACCCTTTTGACGTTAAGAGTGCAAGTAAATTTATAAGCAATATATCAACACCCAAAACACGCATTTGTTTTTAATTATGATTTTTATTCTTATAATAAAGGAATAAATATATTATTTTATTAAATCCCACAAGAAGTTAAATTGACATTTTCATACGTTATACCTAAAAGTTTGTTTTGTCTAAAGTATAACAAATGTAAAGAATAAATAATTTTTGGATGTGTCTTTAGATTTAAAGGAAAAAAACTCCTTTTAAACAATTATTCATTCAAAGCTTAATGACCCCCAAATTTAGCATTTGGGTATATAAATCTTTAATAATTTTTCATGATGTATGCTGTAATTCTTCTATTGGGTTTTTAAAATTTTTGTCATTTTTATGCCCCGACAAATAATGAACATTTTGGGGGGCTCATAAACCAGTGGGCTTCATTTTTCATTTTTACTATTTCAAAAAATGTTAAAAAATACAGGTTTTTGCCAAAAAATATGATAAAATTTAAAAATTTAATTAAAATTAAAATTAGTTTTTTATCAAAAAATATAATTTTTTTACATGAAAGGAATTAAAAAATTTGATTTAATTTGTTTATCTGTAAAATCAAAATTGAGATTCACAATTACTGCATTAATTTTGTTTTATTTTTTTATCCAATTGAGAATAACTGCTATGATATATGGGTCTCAATATCTTTGTTTAGAACATTTACCGTCATCAAGCGTTCGTGTTAATGAAACTTATAAAAGTTATACAGCTACGTTCAAGATGTCGCAGAAGTTTTATATGACTAAATTCTCCATTACTTTTTATGAGATTTAAAGTAAATTATTTTGCCTTCCCACTCTCTATTAAAAATAACTATTGTGTCTGCCCGGTATATTTTTATAGTATCAGGGATAACGTGCTGTCAAGGTCAAGGTCCTTGTTGATAAAAATAGACAGATGATTTCGGATGATAACTAGGGTTAGGAATTAGATATTGTAATCAAACTTGGTATACAGAAAGCTTATTTGGAATATTTTTGAACATCTTGGGTCAAGGACAAGGTCACTGTCACTGTTACTAAAAATAGAAAAATGATTTCCGGATGATAACTGGAGTTAGCAATAAGATAGTGTAATTAAACTTAATATATAGAAAGCTTATATGAAAACCTTGTTGGATATTTTTGGACCCCTTGGGGTAAAGAGCAATGTTACTTAAAACAGAAAAAAACGATTTCTAGGCGATAACTAGAGTTAGGAATGAGATATTGTAATATAACTTTGTGTAGATCAACCTCATGAAAAGTCCTACATTTAAACTATTGATTGACCCCCTTGATTAAAGGTTAAGGTCACTGTAACTTCAAGTAGAAAATAATTTCCGAAAGAGTCAGTAATTAAATTGTAATTAAACTTAGCATATAGCGTTGGATTGCTTTCAGACACATGCGGTTCAAAATCAGGATCACTGCTACTAAAATCGATTTATTGGTTCCGGGGAATAACTTTAGTTTCCGGGGAATAACTAAAGTTAAGAATGAGATATTATAATACAATATGTTTTAATAGCATGCTTATGTAGAGATGCGACTATGGATTGTTGTTTGACCCCTAGGGTCAAAGTCACTTTAACTTTCAATTATAGAAAAACTCTTTACGGACAATAACTAGAGTTAGAAATGAAATATAATAATCAGATTTGCAAGTGAATAAGTAGGTCGACGATAGCAACAAAAGTAAAAGATGATGTAGATAATTTAGCCCTCTATAAGGTGCTCGAAGCATTTTGTCGTACGAGTGATATATTGGTGATTTTTTTACATATTTTAATCCGGATATCAAACTAAAAATCCTGATTTTGACCATTAAAAGGGCCATTGAAAGTGACCACTTAAATGACCGCCAAAATTGTTGATCATATATGAATAATATAACGAAATTATACTTCTATAGGTAAATGAAAGCACGTTTATGTAAAAGCAAATTAAAAGAAAAAATATATAAGAAGAATAATTTAAGAATAATTCATCTTATCAGTAGAAGACTAGAATGCAAGATACGGGAATTCTAGAAAGTCGTGTGTGTCCCCTTAATCTGACGAGCATAAAGAAAAGCTAGATGGATTTCTACTTGTATTTGTAAAAGACTCTCTTCAGGTATTTGTACCAAAATGTGATCAAACTGAATCTGAGTAGATTCGTAATGGCTTACTCGTATTTCTATTTACTGCCCAAAAAGCGAAAAAGGACACAGTGCCTTTTTCAGTGTAGCAATACCACGTGACTATGACGTCATTTTCGGCATCATTTCCAAGACAAATATTGCTCGATTCGGAAAAGAAAATAGCCGTAAATATTTCATTTCTGTACCAAGCTTTCCGCAGAGTATTGGATCTTCGTCAGTTTATAAGCCGTTTTATCAAACACTTTGCATAACCTTAGAAGTTGCTTGTATTAGAATGGGCTTCAGTTGCAAGCTATTTCGTTTTCTGGCGTTACCTGTCTACGCCATGATTTAAAAGTCAGGTTAACATCAACCGGTAGTACGGAAGGCAAAACTTTGCCTAAATATGTTCATATTTTTATTATGAATTACATAAATCTTATATTTTTCTTCAATTGTCAATTCTGGCACCAGTTCCAAGTCGAAAAAAGGACTACAGTTTAAAGCAGACTTTAGAATCCTTGCAAATGCGAAGCAACATGTCTACTGTTCTCTTTCTACAATTTAGTTTTCATTGTCTGACAAATTATACAAGACTGTTGAGATTTTGTTTGAGTAGGATATGATGTTATAATAATGTTCCCGATAATTTGACAAATGATTGACGTTTTTGATAGGAAATATGCAAATATTAGATTGCAAATAATAAAAACTTGTTTGTGTGTATGAATTGACGTAATTCGGATACTTTGCCTATTCTTCTGAAAACAAACAGAATGAAATTAAAATAAAGCCTAAGAAAATGCATCTGTGGATTGTAAAATGTCTGCTTGTATTTTGATTTAAAATGATTATATGATACGTAGAATGTAAGACATTTTGCGAGAATACATGTACTTTATTTAAAGCGCGTGGGGCATGAGTGAAATCATCACGAAACCCACTATAAATTCACGTGTAATATTCATGTATACTCGTATAAAATTAAATATATATTTTTTCTTGGAGACGACCACAAGGTTATGAAACAAAATTACCTTACTATTCTTAACTTTTGTATCGGATTTAATCTTCAAGATTCTTTATTAAGTAACATCAACAAGTAATGTGTCTTGTAACATCATACTATTAACATACATAGTTTTGTATGTACAAATTAGACATAACACATGCCTAAAAAACATGGATGGTTAACAAGCTAACATAATGTGCATATACAAGAGGATGAACAATGTACACTTTCAAAATTATAGTTAGATTGTTTAGAGAAACATAATATTGCGTTCCAATATGAAGACGGTAAACTTACTCAGGCTACCATTACCCTTGACCATTTCAAGCATTCTCAGGACAACATAGCAAAAATTATTCTTAGTTGTTCCAAATCAAAGTCACTTTGTCCGGTTCGAACATTATCTAAATATATGTTAAAGCTCTCAACATACGCAAAGGCCCACTTTTTTGTTTCAAAAGTGGTGCTCCAGTAAACTCATCCTTTTTCCGACGTATCCTAGGGTCATGTGTCAGGAAATGTCAATTAGACCCACGCAAATACACCACACACTCTTTCCGTATAGGAGGTGCAACCCTAGCATATGACCGTCATTTTTCCAATGCGCAAATCCAGCAATTGGGAAGATGGTCGTCTCAAGCATTTACAAAATATTTAAGGCCAAGTCTTAATCGTAGTTTGGTAAATTAGACTTATCATGAACAAAAAGCATATCACCTGGAATAGTCAAGCACCCAATTTCCTCCTTGACTGTCTGAGGCAGCAAGGTTTTGTTTCTAGTGTCTAAGGCAGAGAATCAGTTCCTCATACTGGTACTTGGTCGTCTGAGGCGGCAAATTACAATGAGATACCTGACTGCTTGAGACGGCAAGTACTCCATTTGGCTGGTAATCAGCACTGTAATCGCATCCGATACCACAAATATTGGTTAACATTTCTTTTTATGTGTATATTCGTTGTTTAATACTTGTAAATAATCATGTTCATTTACCTTGTCAAAATATTCACCTGCAAGTTTATATGTGTTCATTCAATACAGGAGCTCGTCTGACTGAGGCAGCGAGCTCCAAGTATTAAGGTTATAGAATTTTCCATAGTCATGAGATACTATGTATACCGTTGATTGTTAAATATCAATGTACCAGATTAGGTAACTTCTATTATTTGACATCTTAGCTCAACTGAGCTCAACATAGATATTTTTAAACTTTTTCAGTTTATTCTTGTAACATATTGTTGTTCATACTCATTATATATATATATATATATATATATATATATATATATATATATATATATATATATATATATATATATATATATAATATATATATATATATATATATATATATATATATATATATATATATATTGTCTTTTTGTGTTTCTGTAGGATAAATAGACTAAATATGTTTTAAACTTTACTCTTGTGATACTTGTACAAGTTTGTTAAATCATATTCATACAGGCAACATATTGCTTTGCTATTGCTTTATTTATATAGTGTTGCTATAACACTTACAAGAAACGTGTTAAATGTAAGATTACCTTGTTTGCTAACATGCTCATATATATTTTAATTCACTTACTTTGAGCCTTCTGCTTTTTAGGGATAGATACTTTAGATTTTAAAAGTAACTCACACCATTCTGCTTGTCCTTAAGTCTTAACTCTATTATTAATTATTGTAACGGTTTTCTTTCCCTTCTATATGTTATATCCAGTTCATCTCACTTTCTGTCCCTGTGTATCTGGGCAGCAGACTAGGTTTCCTGGTTTTTTTTTGGCGGTTTTCGTCGCCCAGATATGGAAAAATATGTTATATGTAGTTATTTACTTGTTTAAACTTTTATTGCAAATAAATAAATTTGCCCTTTTTCAATCTATAACCTTGTTACTTTTCTTAACCAATCAAGATTCAGCATCTTAATTCTTAGCCATTATTTTGCGAAAGATAACACGCTTGTTCATTTTGTTTAACCGCCGCCTCACTTTTCCTCCACCTCTTCTTTCGTTTACTCTCTTTTTGGCTGTTGGTTTTTATTATTTCTTATAATTTTGACAGCACTTATCTTTGTTGTTAAGGTTTATACATGTATATGAACTTGTTAAATTTTTGAGATATGGACAATTTTGTGATAAGTAGTTATATTTACTTGTTTAAAGGCAGAGGCGGTATATGTCGCCCAGATATGGAAAAAAATGTTATATGTAGTTATAATTATTTGTTTAAACTTTTATGGCAAATAAATAAATTTGCCCTTTTTCAATCTATAACCTTGTTACTTTTCTATTGTCCCATACGTAGTACACAGGGCCGAAGTTTGGTTGTAAAACAGATGAGATAAATAGTTCATGTTGATATACGAGTGATTTCCGAGATATTTATTTGATACAATCTAAATTTATCACTTACAACGATTAAAATTAACTTAATTAAGTCTGTATTTAATTTATATTAGTCTTCTGTGAATTTGATTATATGTTAATGTTTGAAAAGATATATTACACCATTAAAGAACAAATAAATAACATTAACAATTAAATATTTATAAGAAGTTATAAATTTCTTTCGAAAAACTAATCTTCATTTCATTGGTGGCATGTGACACTTAGAATTCCATTTGCAATTTTAGTTGACACATATATAACTTTCCTTATTGGTTATACATGTATATTCGTGTTTTTCCTGTTAAATCACAAAAGAAATTTGATTAAAGGGAAAGACAAGGTTAAAATTAAAACTTGATTTTAGAAAAAGAATACTATAAATAATAAGTCTGCAAATTTTCTGCCGCCAAATAATAATATTAAACGAATGATAACAAAATTTAAATCGCTAAATCACCGATTTCTACAAATCGGTAAGCGCGGCCATGTTTGTGTATTGGCCGTATAAAAACAGGTGCGCGTGATGTCATTTCCCCACATCTTTTAGATTCATGATAAATCTAGTTGAATCGTAAGGAAATATTGATATAATAAAGTATTGATCAGACAAATTAATTTTCACAGGAGGTGTAGAGGAGATTTTTTATGGTTCAAAATACGTAACAATATCAAAAAAAATAATAATAAAAAATAAAGAAACGTACGGCTAGCCAAAAGTTCTAGCCGTACGTGAGTCACAAACGACTAGCCAGGACGCACTGTATTGTCCCGTACGCTAGCCACTTCCATTATAATTGTAACAAAGGTTTTAAAAACTGGGTGAGCAATGTTAAAGCTCTATTATGTGACTTCGGATTTACATATGTTTGGGACAATCCATGCGCTATTGATAAAAATTTTGTATATATATTTAAGGAGAGAGTGATAGATTGTTTTTTACAAGGATGGAATGTAAATAAGGAAAGTAGCGAAGTGTTAGATTTGTATAAAAACTTTAAAAATGTTTTTGGATACGAAGCATATTTAGATATTTTACCTAGTTCATTAAGATGTTACATCACTAGATTAAGAATTTCAGCGCATGCTCTAAGAATTCAAACTGGAAGGTTTGCCAGAAATAGAATACCTAGAAACGAAAGATATTGTCAATGTTGCCATTCACTAGATTTAGAAGATGAATACCACTTTGTTATTATATGCCCTATCTATTCAGATTTACGTAAAAAATTTATAGCAAAATATTATTATATCAAACCAAGTGTATATAAGTTTTTAGAATTGTTACAAACAGAAAATAAGACTGCTCTTTATAAATTAGGGTTATACTGTAAAAACGCAATGTCTATAAGAAATTCGATTATTAATATTACCAATTAGTGTAAAATTGTCTTGAAATATTGAGCGTGCTCTATTTATTATATGCCGGTTAGTGTTTATATGGTTGCTTTGGTCAACCAGACTGTGTTAGTTTGTATATATGTATGTTTATAGTTTGATGTTGTAAATAAGATGTTATTTATTATAAGCTTAATAGTGTTTATATGGATGTTTCTGGTTAACCGTACAGTTCTAATTTAATAGATGATGAGTTATATTTAGTTATGCAAATATATTATAAGTAAGCCAAACATTGTTGAAAAGATAGCAAACTTTATATGGATGTTTCTGGTCAACCGTACAGTTCTAATTAAATAGATTATTAGTTATATGTCTTATGACTGTGCACAGTTAAAATTTGATAAACGAGGCTTGAAATATGGCGGACGTAAATTTTTAAATCCTATTTGGAGGGAAGAAATAATTGATATTTTTCTTGCATTATTCTTTTTGAAATGGATTAATTGAATTAAATACATACAGACGATAAAGGATTATCATTGGGATAACGATTTTTGGATCTAATTTGGTGTTTATTTGATAAAGTGTGGATTACTAAAAGTGAATGGGAAAGAAACAAGGTAGTAGGAAAAGGACTAAATCGGCGGCTTCTCCGGACTCTGTAAGTGTGTTGCCTGATAAACGTTCATTAACTACAAACACATATGAGCAAACAATGGCACAAACCCCAATACAAGACAAAAGTTCGAACCCTGGCCAGGGCTACACAGCATCTTTGCCTGTATATCCTAGCGGCCACGCTAGTCAGTTTTACCAGTCACCCCAACAGATGTACATGACACCACCCCCGTTCTCTCAAAATGCTTCACCCCCTGGGCTTCCCAGTATAGACATTCAACTATTATTTGAAAAATTGGAATCTAAAATTGACACAAAATTTGATATATTTGATAAAAAATTACAGAAATTGGATTTGATTGAATCTCAAATAGCTAGCTTGACACAGAAAATAACTTCTATTGATACGAAAGTGGTTTTCCTAGAAGGCAAAGTGAACAGTTGTCAAAGCAAGGTCAATGAAATAGAGGCCAGTAGAGCATTCGATTCGAGCACTTGTGATGAAATTCGCTCAAAACATAGCTTAATTGAAAAACAGTTAGAGCATGAGAAAAACAGCTACCGTGAGATAAAATCCGGCTATGATAAGCTTAAGTCGGACTACGCACGTGTATCAGAGGATTTGATTGATGTCCAAAGTAGATCAATGAGAGACAATTTATTATTCTTTGATTTTACGGAATGTGAGACAGCTACTGAAAGAAAGGGAGAGAACTGTGAAAAGAAAATTTTAGATTTTTGTACTGATGCACTAGGTTTTGCAGACGCACACAACACCTTGAAAATAGACAGAGCGCATAGAGTCGGAAAATTTATGGCCAACAAAAAACGTCCAATTGTTGTGAAATTTAACTATCATAAAGACAAGCTTGAAATAAAACAGAGAGTACTAGACAAGAAAGGATCAATAAATTATAGTGTGAGCGATCAGTTTCCGGTTCCGGTCCAGCAGCGACGGAGACTACTCTACCCGTCTCTGAAGAAAGCGCGTGATGCTGGGTTACGAGCAAGTCTACATATGGACAAACTTTTCGTCAATAATAAAATGTACACGGTAGACTCTCTCCCAATACAAGAAATAGAAAATTTGCCTACAATTCCAGGTGCCCAGCAACAGAATTCTGCCCGCAACATTACTAAATAGGAAATAAAATGGGAATACTTAAATATCTTATCTTGGAATATTAATGGATTAAAGTCTAAGTTGAATGATATTGACTTTTTAAATCTCATCTCTTCATATGATATTGTGCTGTTAACAGAGACATGGACTTCAAAACTTACAAATTTAAAAATTAATGGTTTTGATTATGTACATGGTCCTAGACCTAACAGTAAGTCAAAAGCGAAACGTAGTAGTGGAGGGATTGTTATTTATTATAAAGATAGTTTGGTAAATAAGCTTGAGATTGTGAATATAAACTTAAAAGGTATCGTTTGGATTAAATTAAAAAAAGAGCATTTTGGATGTGAAACAGATATTTACTTAGGTACATGTTATATTCCACCTGAGGATTCAAATGTTTATAAAGATGTAAATTCCAAACTTTTCGAGTTTGACTTTTTTGAGCAATTAAATGAGGATATTCGTAAATATAGTGACCTTGGTCAAGTCTTCTGCATGGGCGATTTCAACGCTCGAACGGGTGAGAGGCTGGACCATGTAGAGAACATTCACTTAGATCGTTTCACTGCGCTTCCGACCGACGAGATCCAGGATATTCCGAAGCGATCAAACAACGATACACACGTTAATTCTTTTGGTTACAAATTATTAACTTTGTGCAAAGAAAATAAAATTATCATAGCTAATGGGCGTTTAGAACCAGGTTTTTGTACTTTTCATTCAAAATTTAGAAACAGAGCTGTTATGAGTACAGTGGACTATCTTTTAACGGATTTCGAAAATTTTTCCTCTTTGAACGATGTATGTGTTATGGATATGACAGAATTTTCAGATCACTGTCCTATTTCATTTTCATTAAGTTATAGTCAAAGTAATAGCAAAATATACAAGGTACCACCAATAAATAAAATTGTATGGAATACTGAAAATAATAATAATTTTTGCAACTTGCTGGAAGAAAATAGACATGTGTTTGAAAATATATGTGATAAACTAATGTCAGGTGAAAATGATATTGACTATTGTATAAACACTTTATCTCAAATGATTTATGATATATCTTATAAATGTCATGGTAAAACATTTCATAAAAATAAGCAAAAAAATAATAGAAAATCGCCATGGTTTAATCATGAATGCAGAAATGCTAAATCAGATTTTCTAAACAAAAAACGAAATTTTGCTTTGAACAGTTCTAATGAAAATATGTTGTTATTTTTGACAAGCAGAACTAAGTATGCAAGGGTTAAGAGACATGCAAAATATTTATATTATTCTAAGGAGAAATCAAATCTTTCAGATATGTGTAAAACGTCTCCCCGCAAATTTTGGAAATATATAAATAAGTATAAAAGTAAATCGAAAGCCAATAATTGTCAAAATTTAAATGCTTTTGTTGATCATTTTTCGCGTATTTGCAATACGCAACACAGCCGCTTTAATGCAGACGATTTTTCACAGTCACGTGATTCACCTGTACACGTCGAGCAGCTAGATACCCAAATAACAATAGATGAGATCTCTAAAACAATTTCATCGTTGAATAGAAATAAAAGTGCGGATTATCAAAATATAGTGGCGGATTTTTTCATTGATGCTAATTATTTTATAAGTAAATATCTGTGTGTTATCTTTAATAAAATATTTGAAACAGGTGTTTATCCCGATTCATGGTGTAAGGGGATAATTGTCCCAATACATAAGAAAGGTGATCATGATAATCCCTCGAACTACAGGGGCATCACTTTGGTAAATTGTATGGCCAAAATTTTTTCGTTGATATTGCGCAATAGAATTAATAAATGGTGTGAGTCAGAAAGAATTTTCAGCGATATTCAATTTGGTTTTAGAGATTCGAGATCAACCTCTGATGCTATTTTTATTCTTCATTCCATAATTCAGAAAGTTTTAGCAAAAAATTCTAAACTCTATTGTATTTTCATTGATTATGAAAAGGCCTTTGACACAGTTATAAGAGATGCGTTATGGATTAAGCTGTTTAGATACTGGTATTAGTTGTAAAATGATAAATATGTTAAAGGCAATTTATTCGTCTGTAGTGTCATGTGTAAAAATTAATGCTTTTATGAATATGTCAGATTTTTTCGACGTAACCCTTGGATTAAAGCAAGGCGAGCCATTATCTCCCCTGCTATTTATTCTTTTTTTAAATGATATTGAAAAATGTATAGATCTTAACAAAATGTCGAATAGCGACCTTGAACTCTTGTCTAAATATTTGCTACTTTTTGCAGACGATATCGTGCTTTTCACTACAAGTCCAGAGAGCTTGCAAGCTCAAGTTGATAATGTATATAGTTATTCGTCAAAATGGGGGCTTAAAATAAATGTTAATAAAACTAAAGTTTGTGTTTTTGAAAGAAGGAAATCTGTACATAATTTTAGTATAAACATTGATGGTCAATTTGTAGATATTGTTGATAATTTTTCATATTTAGGTGTAAAATTTTCTTATACGGGTAGCTTTTCTGAAGCAACTAAGACTCTTGCAGAGCAAGGCCTTAGAGCATATAACAGTCTATTGGGTATTTTTGACAGAATAAAGCTAGATGTAAAAACTAAACTGCACCTTTTTGATAGTCTGATAACTCCAATTTTGTTATATGGTTCAGATGTATGGGGAATTTACAAATATAAAGATATTGATAAACTGCAAATAAAATTTTATAAATATGTACTTGGTGTTAAAAAACAAACTCCTAATTGTGCTGTCTATGGAGAACTTGGTAAATTTCCTTTGTCAATTTTATGTAAAGAAAGATCTTTAAAGTTTTGGAATAAAATTGTTAATAATCAGCATTCGCCTATATATAGCATGTATTTAGATCAATGTGTTAATGGAAATAATAAATGCTGGGCTAGGCAAGCTCATACTATTATTAATGAGTTAGGTTTTTCATATTTGTTAGATAACTATAATGTTATTTCTGATTTTAGCTTAATTTTTAAACAACGCCTTAGAGATCAATTTATACAAAATTGGCATGAGCAAATAAATAACATGCCAAAACTCTTTTATTTTAGGAATTTCAAATCAAATTTTAGTTTTGAGGAATATCTAAATGTAATACAAAATGACAAGTTAAGAAAACGTTTGACATGTTTCAGACTTGGTTCCCATTCTCTAGAAATTGAAACTGGCAGATATATAGGTTTAAACAGAAGTGAGAGAATATGTAAACTTTGTACTCAAAACATGATAGAATCCGAATATCACTTCCTGCTTTGTTGTCCATTTTATTCAGAATTAAGAAAACTTTTTATTCGTAATGCATCTTTTCCCACACTGAATAAGTTTTATTATATCATGTCATCTAATAATAAACATAGATTATTACTGATAAGTAAGTACTTGGACAAAGCTTTTGATTTACGATCTAATACCATGGAACAAATGATAAATAGACGAAATTAATGATATATTATTAACACTACTTTGTTATTTGTTAATTTCAAAACGAATACTGATATTTGAAATGTTTATATATGTATCTTGTAGTTATGTGTGCTATATTTCAAGATCTATGTATGTATATGTTTTGTATGTATTGCCAAAGGCAAGGATTTGCCGATTTGCAAATAAAATTTGAACTTGAACTTGAACTAGTTAAGAAATGTATTAAGTAGATTATTTTGTCTTATGACCCAAGTTAGTCGTAAGGCTTTTTTTTTAAATTACAACTTTGCAATCGAAATATTTTTTGGAATAGCCAATTGTTAACCTTCCCTTTCGTTTCGTTTAAGGTTAACTGTAGTTTTGGATTACTATTCCCCTTCAAAATAGTATATAGTGTGATACTATAGTTGGTTATTCACTTGTAACGGGTGTTAATTACGTATATATAGATAACTTTATTGCAAGTGGCACAATAATGTATGTGAAATTCACGCTATCTTTGTCAACATGTTCGTAACACAATATTAAACTATGTAATATATGTTAAACTGATTATGTCATATCCTATACTGAAGGAAACAAAATAGATTAAACTGTTCACCTTCAAGAAATTTGCAGACTATCCATTGATTTTGTGATTGTATATATGTATGTATGAATGAATGTATTAATGTAATTGGCTATGTACTTTGTATACGTCAAAATAAACTTTCTGTTCTGTTCTGTTCTGTTCTATAAAAACCCTACTAAAACGTGTTCTTAATAGTACATATAATTAATTTTTTGCAGTTTGATTCTGACTTTCAAATTTAAAGGTGTGAACATATGTTATAATTGATGTACACATTTCAAAAATATCAGCAACTGTTTTGAAAAGTAAATTGTTAACATGTCTGTCAACGTATGATGCTGCGCATCGTAATCGTAGCCTAATATTAACTGCAGGCAAATCATTTTTATTGGCTGCTCAAAAATCTAATTTGCATAATTTATTCACACAATTGCTGGTTCTTACTACTTATGTCTAATACTGCGCATTGTCCATTTTAATTGTTCCTAATTTGCACCAAATGCTCCTGTCACACTGTGTACTGACAATTTTTATTGCTCCTTGTATGCCTCTGTGCCGACAGACCTTTTGATCATGCACAATGTTGCCCTAATTGGTTAATCACCCTTGTCAAATATTCTAATGACGAAATAGACATCTATTTTTTTACGCTTCATCAGTGAACTGAATGACCTTAGGGGGAATTCGGTTCCACACCTGTCAAATTGTACTGTAGTAAATTACAGCACGTCATAAAATAGCAACACATTTTTTTCAGTTCCCAATAATCATTTTAAATATTAAGTAGATTTATGATTTTTTGTTTTATTGGATTAAATTTACGGTAGAAGAAATGCGTATCTGTCGGGGAAAGGAATTTGGTAAGTAGATAACGTGGAAAAAAGCTTTGGGGAACTGGATAAACCCGAGAATATGCGTAATTATAGGGGAATGGGCAACCTGTTGCTGTTGGTACCAGTTTTGACTGGGTGCCTAAATAACTTTACGGACAGTTTTGTTTTCATACGATATAAGTCTGGCTGCCGATTTTCCTGCGCCTTTCTCATTTTTAGCGTCAATGGCGGAAAATCGCGTCCTCAGCATATTGGATTTAGTTGATATTTTACCTGAAAAAAAGATATATGACCGGCGATGTACCCTATTTGGACAGCTTGTCTAGCGAAAATTAAGTACAAAATAAAAGGATATATCGTCAATTTGAAGAAGTTTCTCATAGTTCCCAAAGTAAATTTATGGTTTATCTTTGAAAATTAAGCAGTCATTGCTTAAATCATGTGGTGGGATCATCAGCAAGCTTGAGTATCGGGCAAATGATAATTAATGTCGCGGCGTCTTCAATTAATTAATTAAAGCAATTCAGTTCCATATGATGTTTTCATAAATAATATATAATGTACGCAATTAAATTAATAAGTTCTTCATCAAGATATATTTCAGTTGTACCAGCGTGTACAACTATACCGGAAGTGGGTATAACACGTCACAATCTCGGTCTCGTCTGTCTCGCGAGAATGACAGAACGCCAAAATGGCGGCACCCATGAACTTATTTCTCAAGTAAAAAATAGTGTCTTTAAACACGAATTTCTCTCTTATAGGGTTGATGTCAATAGGGAAACTGTCATGGTTCCTCTTTTTAAATGATGAATATTTATATTAGACAGACATCAATCCATCCATTCTTATTCCTTTAAATTTGTATTTTGAAATTATGGCTTTGTTGTAGTTGTTTTTTTTTCTGATCGTTTCAAGCGTGACGATAGGAAGTTTACATGTACAAATTTATTTATAATTAAAAAGATATTGGTAGAAACAAAAGACATGTAAAGTTAATGATACTTAGGACACAAAGACATTTTTTTATTGAAAGACATTTAACGAATATAAACTGTACAACTTTATCTTTGGAAACAAACATACATGTCTGGGTGTCCGGAAAAAGAAACAATTAAACATTTTTTTCAATTATGTATTTTGTATATTAGTCACACAGAGAATGAACCACCAGAACTCTTATATGATAAAGTCTATGACTTACTGGTCATAGGATAAATATTAATCGTGTCTGTCCTGGAAAAAGTCTTGAAACAATATGTATTCTGAATATAACGTAAATGTATGTATTCTACGCTTTTACAATTAAAGATGGTGATGATATATATGAATGGCAATATGTTGATGGTTACCTAATTAACAGTCATTCAAAAGATGATTCAAAAGTATAGTTTACATTACCTTTTGTAACTTATTTCTATTGTTTTGCAGTTACTAACAATATATGGTGTATTACTCTACTTTTTGGTCATCCATGGTTTGGTATTTATGATACGTCACTTCATCTGTTGGATTGCACTTTACAACTCTCAGATCGAATCTTGACAAGGACGTTGTTTGTGATCAAGCTGTCCAGCAAGCTAATGGAAATACAGTGTTACTACTCGGGTGACCGCATTTGCTTGAAGTAATGTTCAGACGTATCATACTTTTCAGTTACGTTTAATTTGAGTTATGACGAACAGTTGCTAGATTTGAAATTTGTAAAGATTTGCTGCAAAAACGAAACTGACTGACGTTTCTTGATAAAATATATAATTTAGTCTACACAGTCGGGTAGATATTGTTGTTTAGAAATATACAATTTATTTCTTATCATAATTTATGTTTTTTTAATAAACTTAATATTTTATACATAACTAACAATATGCCACATTTGTAAACTTAGCAACACGCTTATAGTTGTGTAATATGTTATGTGCCTTAAAGGAAACAGTAGCTGTTTCTCCAATTACAATCCTGACATCCATAACTTACCTGTAGGTAACATATATCATACCAGCTTTCACCTCTGCTGAGATTGTAATTAGTTAGCTTTTTCCGTGGCTTAAGACGAATTAGCCAGTTTATTAACTGACGGTTTATGTTTGTAATAAGGTTTCTGAAAGTGACAAGGTAATTTCTTGCGACGTATGTGGTATAATAATTGAAATGTGTTGAACGCCTGATTGTTTGTTTGTTATTGGTTAAGTAATACCCAAAAAATTGCAGTGAATAAATGGTCTGATATTCTGCGTACAAATTTATTAAATGAGATAACAGTAATAAATTGCTAAAAATGATACAGAAATCAACAACAAAAGTACTTTGGAGATATTGTGTTTCACATGCTAAAGTGTTCTCAAAAGCAAAATTTGGGCCAATTTTCATTATATTTAAACAAAGTCCCTCTTAAACGAATGAACGTATTTGTGACTTTCGCTCAACGATTCCGTATGCATAAACACATATACACAAATTAAGTTTATATAAATTTACTTCAAGTATGCGTTTAAGTGTCACTGCATTAAATTAAATGTATTCATTAATGAGTTAATTACACTAAATGAAAAAACAGTCCGAACAAGTACATACACGTAAATTTAAAGTTATTTTGAAACATAATAATACTTATTTCAGTCATATATTTGTTTTGTCCATCTTTGTCTGTCACAGAATCGTACCATTCTCGCAAAATATAAAACGGTTCATCATTTTCGGTTTTCGACTTTTACTTATATCTTATAAGAACAGTTGACAAAATAACTGATAACAATGTTAGTCAGACTCAGCGCCACTTGTTTGATTATTGAATCGTAGGGCATTATACGTAGAGTAAATATAATTAGGACATATTGTTAATATGCAATTTGTTATATATAAAATTAATACCGTTGCAGCTATACAAGTACACAGTCAAGAACATTGCGTGACGAATTTAGAAACTAGGAAATATAAGACTTTCAAAATACCTAGGAATACCATCCAAGATAACAAAATACTTTGTAATGATTGGCATCGGCCAGCGATTGTTTATCTTGAATTGATAATGCAGAAATTAAAATAATTATATGAAAAATGGAAAAATTATATCAGTGGAAGCATATTTTATGTTTCGGATAATTGACAGCAATCTCATTAGTTTACTATTATTCAACAATTTATCAATTAATCATGAAAGCAATTATCATTAGGAATCCTATCACTGAGCTGTATGTCTAGACAATGAGTATTCTAAGGAAAATCTGATAATTGCTTGCTAGATGAAACTTTACATTTCACGCAATACAATCATCAATATGCACTTGCAATATTCTGATTTGAATATGCTCATTTTCCCGTATGACTTATATATAGAAAAGGACGATGCATTATATGACTACAATGTCACTGAACTTCTATTTTCTGTTTTATACTTTCATTACTTTTAGTACTTGTGTCCATAAATCAAAATAATTTCAATTCGTCCAAAGCAGAAACAAGCGTGTTTATTTTGATATTATATGGCATAATATGGTATAAGGAAAGTTATTCCCCTGACAGAAAAATATTTTGCAGTACGAAAGGAATTTTGATTTGTCATACTTTTGCATTAAAACTATCATGGGAAATAAATTTGTCAATATAAAACTTTCCATTTTTGATTATTCTCAGACTTGATATAATCATGATGTACAGCAATTGGTTCCTCCAATTATGTTTGCAATAAATTATAACATGTTTCATTATACGATGTTGTTTATTACATCCGACAAGTTATTTACATCCGACAAGTTACACAGTATAATAATTATACTAAAACAAATGATAAAAGACACAATTGTACTGTCTGTTTTTACATTCATGATTCCGAAATGGGTTGAGATATCTAAAAACAACCCTGATTTGAATACAAAACTAATATGCGTAACCTAAATATTTATCAAACATACGAATTATATAATAGATTACATGGCAAATATAGTCAATTACTCTTACAGACCAAACCTATTTCGCCATCAAATTATATTAGGCTTGATCATACATTTATTTTAAAATGATATCTCTGTTTTCCATGGCTTCAAACAGCAGTTTAATAATAATAATAATAATAATTATTATTATTATTATTATTATTATTATTATTATTATTATTAATACCAGATACCATCGCCACGTATTGTCCAAATTCACTACCCTGCCTCGGACACGTGGATATAACGAGATTTGAAAATTTTCTTGATCTGAATCAATAAATACCCGCTTTTGTCTAATAGCATAGCACTCATTAAAATGATTTAACAACTAATACAATTAAGTTTTACTAACTCGTAGTAAACGCTTTCGCTGATCAGTATTTTAGTTTTTATATAAATTTATTTTTATATAAATTTAGTTATGTTAAATTTAGGGCAATGGATCCAAATTTTCAGACACGTTTAATAATCTTAACATGAACGGGGCACGTTACACCATAATACATGAGGTCAGTCATCTGTATAAAAATAATACAATTTAAGTTGATAGTCGTTTCTTTTCAAACGTGCATAGCGAGCACACCGAAGTTTTACAACTTCATTAATTAGTCTGACGATTCATCAAAATAGCATGAAAATAGCTTTGTTACGAATTTTGATGAGCGGTCAAGCCTTTCACCTTTTGGAGTGAGAAATAAAGATTTACGGTGTACGAGTACAATAGCTATTTATTTAGAGCGCAAGTAATGTTAAAAACAATATCTCAAAAGCCAAAACACGCATTTATTTTAAATAATAATTTTCATTACATCCCAAAACATATAAAGTTGACATTTTCATTATGTCATAACTAAATGTTTGTTTCGGCTAAGCTTAATAATGTAGAGGAATAATAAGGATCATGCCCTTATAAATTTGTAAGGAAAATGGAAAATGACATTGTTTGTACATTACTTATTCATTTCCAAGAGTTAATGGCCACAAATTGTCTAGAATTTGGATATATAAATCATTTATAATATCTTTTAATGATGTAGTGTTTTCTTATTTCCTTCTATTGGTATAATAAATTTATTGTGTTTTTCCTCAAATGCTATGATACCGATTACATTGACAAATATACAAACTGTATCCTTACATTTTACGTATTTTGTATTCAGCAATTATAATCAAAACTGTAACAGAATATCTGGTTATTTCGGTATGTAGAGCTTTGTTATTTCCTTCTATTGGTATATTAAATTTGTTCTTTGTCCTCAAATGTTATGAAGGCATCCGACAAAAAGACGAAAAATATTTGCGGCTTGATAGACAAGTGGGCTAACATCTTTACATTTTACATAGTTTCAAATTCAGCCATTTGTATCAAAACTGTTTAAGAATATCTGGGTCTTTTGGCATTAATATGTATAAACATTAAAGGTGTATATATGAAGCATTGAATATAAATTTCTGAAGAATATGTACATTCAATATTTTTAAGAGTGAATGGAACATTAAAAATTCGAGTAAGTTGTCGATCTGTAAGACCAAAATTCAGAATTACAGTTACTGCATTAATAGTCAACCACCTGAGAATATCTGCTCTGACCTGATAACATCAATAGAATATCTAAGAAAATTTACCTTCATCAAGCGTTCATGTTAATGAAATTTATAAAACTTATATAGCTGCGTTCAAGATGTTGCAGAACTTAATAAAATATTATTATTAAATTTGTTATTATGATATGTTTCTTCATATACAGCTCTTCATTTAATGTTAACTGGCTCGTCAGGGGTATAATTAAAAAATGAGCATTTTCTAAAAAAGAAACTAAGAATAGAGGACATAGTATCTGCTATTTTATTTCCGTTTATTTATTTGTATGTATACTTGCTTTTCTCTCTTTAATTTTATTAGCTTTATTATACTAATATTTATTAAGCAATATCAAATATAATTGCAAATCTGTCCAGTTCTCTGCATACCTTTAATTTAAAATAGTGTGGTTACTAAATGTCTAAACATTGTCTAGACATAGTATTGGCTTTTAGTTTAGATAAAGGCGCTAGAAAAACTGAAGAGGATTCAATTACGTTATAACTTAGAGTAAAAGCACATAGCAAAAATATAAGCAATGCCAAACAAAACATTAAGATAATTAATCGGAAACATACAGATATTTTTCTTCGTTTGATATCGTATTTATGTAATGTCTGCTTTCTTTCTTATATGATTTTGTTTGCTTATATTATAAAATAGAGTTTTATCCGTCTGATTCACAATAAAATGCATTCTCAGCAAGCTTTCTTTTCTCGAATGTTACGACATAAAACTGAAATACATATCATGAAAATGCAGTCTATTTACGGAAGTCTTTCTGTAGTTTTGAAAATTTGAAACGTCCAAAATACCAAGACTGGAGATGTGCACTGGAAAATTTCGGAACAGAAATAAAGTATCAACAGAAGTCTACGAATCATTTTGCAAGACTGGTAGAAGAAATATCACCTCAAAGATTAAAATAATTTTATATCATGAGGTTATTATAATACATTGTTGTGCACAATAATGAATTCTATTGCACAATTATACTGCTGTGGACGAGGTATTAGGCGAGACTAAACTAAGTGTTTCAAAATAGAATTAAGAAATTAATTATTAATTTATCAACATTGTATAATGACCTCTTATTAAACATTACCATTTTTGGACATTTCAACAGAATTTGTGATGTCAAGCAAAAAACGATTTGATATATGATTTTTTGAAGTTTTAAATGCATTTGACAGATAATCTTTTTTACTCTGAAAATGTAAAAGAAGATATATTGTGTACGATATCAACTTGCTGTTAATTCTAAGGACTCCGGAAAGGGACGTATCCAAGAATAGTTTTTCATCTATACCTAAGGAATTTGGAAGAACCAGTTTCCATATTTAGAATCATTGTGACCTTGGTATTATGCGCCAGCGTTAAAACAAAACAAGCTTTGAAGTATAAAACATTTATCTAGTTATATAGTTTTTAACAGTCAATGGCACCGTGACATTGACTTTCATACTTTGGTACACCAAAACAATAGCGAATTTTTACTTAATAAGTATGATCATTCTATAAAAAAAAATCTTAATTATATCCAGTTTGCTTACATCATTTTATTTGACTTTTGCATCAAACTTAAAGTTTATTTTATCACATTTAGTTTAAGAATTCCGTGACATTATTGTTTCCTGAATCTACTTTGTAAAGATACATGATGACATCCAAATCCAATATGGCCTCAAAACTGTATTATATGTAAATGGCGTAAAAGAGCTATTTATTGTATGTAGCTGACGAGTGGTTTTCAGTTAGGTGATGAAGCCGAAACGAAAGAAATTGTTTCATGCGTAATGTATTCCAATTATTGTACAATTGAATTTAGATTTAAAACTTGATGCTTTGTAAGTCAAGTACCTAGAAAAGATAAAAGAGATTACTTTACGATATTGTGCAGCGTTTTTAAATCGTTTAGTATTATATCTTTGTTTGGAAAAAAAAATTGATTGACACCTCATCCTTATTAATCTCTGAAAAGAGCTATAACAGGATAGATCATGTCAATTTTTTGATTGCCCTCGGATATGATTAATGTAAGGTAATTAGTTATGTGACAGACAACTATTTTGTCTTATATAATTGAGCAATATCTATAATAACTTTTTTCTTTGCCTCACATTCCGAAATATGTATAATAACTATTCCATTACCATTTTTTTATTTGAAGAACTAAACATAACGTATTCCTTTTTGAACTACCCAACAACATATATTTGAAGTTAATGACTTATATTTAAATATCTGTTTTAGTTGTATTTAATACATGCAGATAAAAGGCTCTTGGGTATTGTTTTGCCGTTATGGTTTATTATAATATGCATTGGTGGTTTTGGGTTCCCTCATGGAAGATATCCAGAAAGATAACAGATATATGTGGTTTAGTATATGTGATTTTACTCATGCATGAAATAATAAGCATGTGAGCATATGGGGTCTTCTTTAAATTTGAATTGCGAGTTTCTATATTAACATTTAGTGTCTGTCAAAATTAAAACACAAAAATATAAGTTCATTAAATGTTTTTAGTTTTTATCCTAAAACAAAGACAAATAACCATTTTAATTTCTTTAAGAAAGGCAAAGATAAAATGCTTTAGGCGCTACTGAGTCTTAATAAATGTATACAACTGTTTACGTTGTCTGCGGAGAATAGCAGAAATAGAGAAATAAAAACTGTAAGTGCGAGTTAAATTATCAATATCGTCTTTATAATTAGTTTTCTTATTATAAAAAGACAAAAAACTGTTTCTTTATTTTGCAAACGAAGTTTTGATCAACAAAAGTCTTTAGTACATTTGTATGTACTTGACAACATGACCAACAATTTTGCGTTTTCATGTGTTTAATCCTGGAAGACCGAAATATATATAGATGCTATTGCCTCCAATGATCAACTCAAAGATACGCTGCAAACAGTCTTTACTCGTAAAAGAAATTGAACATTAATTTTCATACCGCAACAAAAACATACACTTTGTTTAGAAATTTGGGCGATGTTATGAAAATTATGTATAAAAAAATGAAACTTAACTTGGTAAATGACCAGTTTGCTTCTGCAATGATATATATATGCTCATAAAGAATTTGTTTCGAGGACAGAAAAATCCTCACTGTAATGATTGATTATACTTTAGGATTTATTCACAAAGAAATATACAAATTATATGATAAATAATAGAATAAATAAATAAATTAATACAAAAACAATCCCCCCAAAAACAACGACAAAAAACAGCGTCATCTTAAGGGTACGAGTTTGCCTTGTTTTTCCGTTCTAAAGACAGTGAAGTATGATATCAATTTGACTTTTTTAAATAAAATTAAATAATATCAAAACAATTCCTGAAATTCCGTTTTTTCAAACTTCAACCGTTGTACGGTACGTATAATATGTTTTGTAATTAGAATTTTCTTGTGTTTATTAACATTTTTGCAGTCAATATGAGCCAAAATATTGTGTTTGAAAAATGCCTCAAAGAAATCCAAAACACATCTTGAAAAGTTAAGTTATCATAAGAGTTTGCTTCATGGCCAATATACTATATAACAAAACAGACAATTTATATAGCTATTAATGTTAGTAAAATAAAACGCTTTCAAATTGTTTTAATACGAATAAATAGGCAATGTATTTATCGAGTCTTAAAACAGGAAACTTTGACGTTGATTGACAAGAGCAGCCCAATAAATCTAACCCAGTTGTCATAGTATACGATTTCCATCAAAGAAGATGGATGATAAAAAAATATATATATAGTCAGGAGAAATCTTTAACCATCTTTTTGAATATATGGTTCAAATAGTTTCTAATAACTCTGGCCTTTATCTTGTATAATAGTTTCTGCAGAATTCCAGGTCAGCAAAATAAAATAGTGAGATATATATATGAAACACTGTATGTAAAGCAAGATAAAATATATCCTGTTACATTTAACAAACATAAAAATACAAAATCAACTAAATGAATTTTAAACATTAAATAGAGATATATAGAACAACAAAGAAAAGCAAGCAAAAAAAACAGTAATTTTCAACCTTAAAAAATTCACGTACCGTTTGACTGGTGTATTCGTTACATTTCTGAAATACACTTACCAATGACGATAACTCTCTACGACTCTCAATAATCGTAGTAATTTACAGTTTGATAGAAAATCGTACTGCCGGCAAATTCCTGTAAATAAAGATATTTCTTTACAATGTCTAACTCCATTAACCTCACCATGAGCTGCTAAAGTATAACCCGAAAACTATTTTTTTAAATAAAAGATTAGATAACAAACGGAATTATATAATATCAAAAACCAAAGGTTAGACATTACCTCTTGTAGTGTGCCTTGCTTTAATTACTAAGAGTTCAGACTCCGGTGGTGTTTTAATGTGTATTGTCTTGTAATAAAATAGCTGTAACAGCTACATTTAGACAACGAGAGTAGTCGAATAAAACAAACACTGAGAAAGGAGTATTTATAAATAGTGTGATTATTACAGAGACGATGTGAGCTATGCAAATATTCAAGTAAAAAGTATTTATTTAATTGCTAAATAACAGCAGAAAATGTCACAAAAGTTAAACTGCAGTCTAGGTTTGCTAAAAAGTCAGGTAATTTGAGCCTTGAATAGGAGGTTTAACCTTTCTACATCAGAAGGCTTACCTGATAGTACTATCTATTTTCTCGGAGGTAATGGCAAAACATGTTTTTATAAACTGAGTAGGAGATTAAGATTTATGTTTGAACATTGTTTGTAATTTGTCATTTCAACTCTGCCATAACGTTTGTGATTAGTAATGCCGATCAAATTGATAAATTTGTGAATTTGATAATTTAATTGTTACACGCGTATGGGAAAATAATATACTACCATCATTCATATTTTTTAACGAAATTAATTTTTAAAAAACTCAAGTAATATACTTAGACAGCACTCAATCTGACAAAACAAACACATATGACGATTTGATAATTCCATCAATTATCATTTCGTCTTTAATCATAAATAAATTGTGTGTTTCATATAAAATGCGCTACACCAAATAAATGTACGAGTGTACATGTATCTACATTTTAACGCATAGACCTGAAAAAAACAATAATATGTTACCATCGATTTTCTAATCGGAAACCTCTCGGTTCTGAGTTTTATGGAGATCATAGTTGATTTACTGGACATTTATTTGTCCCAGGTCTTCCTTCGCCAAGGTATACATTAATACCAGTGTAACAGAAAAAAAGATTACTAAAAGAGATAACCATTAATTGTTTCTAGTGGCTCTGTGTACATCAACATTGAGTAAAATGCATTTACTTTTTATATTACTATCAAGTCTATGCTACTCTTCATTTTTAGATAATAGAAGTGATATCCTACACAATCCGGGCGTCGGCGTAAGACTTATTAAAGTTTGCCTGCAACATGAATTTTAAAAACTACTACATATATTCACTTGAATCTTGATACATCACATCAAGGTCATAAATGGAGGTCACTACATAAGGTTGTTGGATTTTGACTGAATTATGCTCTTTTTTGAACTAAGAAAAATCCTTGCTGAAAGCTAGCGCTTGAAATGCAACATCAGTATTAAGGTAATCACTTGAAATGTAATACATTTAATGTGGGTTTAAACCACAAGATTATCCAATGTCATTTTCACACGGATTTTAAATGATATATGAACCTTTTTTAACTACGAGTATGTAAACAGTTCGTGGTTAAAGGCTTTCTGGCAAGATTAAAACAACTAAAGGTTGCACTGCGGTACTATAACTGCAAATCACTATCCAAGCTCAATAACTCTAACATGGATTTTGACCGGATTTTGGTCTTATAATTAAGAACATTTGTGCAACAGTCTTCAGACCTATTGAAGGTATTCACATGGAACTTATATGTTGAATTCTGCTTAAGCCGGTGCTAGGGGGCGTGGACGGTAGTTTGGACTTGACAGTACCGTCCATGAACAGGCTCAATCAAACCGAGCCTGCAACATTTTCAAAATTTGGCCGTATTGGGCTTTCTTTAGGGATTCTTATTTCACTCTATTTTATCGCCACATCAGCGTTGTTTGTGCCGTGTGGAGGCCGTAAAAAGTCGCCCCGTACATTCAATCAGGGATGTTATATTTCCGATCCTTAAAGATCGTTCAGCACGACCTAATTGTTGTGCTTATGTTACTTTAGTTCTTTCTTTTCGGCATATTTCTTGTTGGGTGGTTCCAGTATTCCTAACTTGAATACTGTTGAATCACCCTAAGGATATGTGGCCTGCTTTTTAAATTTGTCTTTTGACGTCATATCTATGATATGCAGGCTTCATAACCTCAGATCCCCTTTCAAAATTCCATTTTATTTAGTTCCGCCCATTGTTTTCTCGTTTAGGGCACATGCATTTTTTTACTTGGGGATCATATGCCGCTTTTCATGGAATGGCACTAACGTGTCACATTGAAGGTTCTATGATAACCGCCATGTACACATCTGCGGATGTTTTAAAATTCTAAATTTTACCAGTTCATGTTAAATGTTGAATTCTGCTTAAGCCGGTGCTAGGGGGCGTGGACGGTAGTTTGCACTTGACAGTACCGTCCATGAACAGGCTCAATCAAACCGAGCCTGCAACATTTTCAATTTGGCCGTGTTGGGCTTTCTTTAGGGATTATTTTACCACTCTATTTAATATATGTCTTTTGGATCATAATTTAAGGTCACTATGTCCATAACATGAATTTGTACTGATATATGACTTTTTAAGAATTTAGAAATAATTTTGTTTTAATTGTGTTTGCAACATAAATCTAAAAATAAAAACACTATGGGAAGTATTCATTTGTAACTTGATTGATGCCCTTTAAATCACTTGCCAGGACCTATAGCTATGGCATGTATTTTTAATTAAACAAGACCATGTGTGAACTTAACAAATCCTTTATGTAATATTCAAGTCTCTATGTCATGTACGTTATTTGTTGTGTTTGTAAAAAAATCTCCCTTTTCAATGCTGACATCACCCAGGCACTTGTTTTACAAACATGCACATAAAATAGCTGAATGTGATGTCCTACTGAAAGCCCTTTGTCTTAAATAAAAAGTGTATACTAAACATGTCATGTTACGCTGCATCTCAATGAAAAATGCATGGTAATAAAACTTTTAGAAAAGAATGAAAGTATTTATTTGTATATGTGCAAAATAAAATAATGTTTGTTCATTATTAACGGATTAATATGTAAGTAACAGAAGTAATTTAAATATAGAAAACACAGCAGAGTTGGTGGTTTATCTAGCCTAATAATATGAAGTTATTACCTACAGGCAATTTTGTATACCACCTGGTTATAAGATGTTACAACTGAATATTTCTTTGACAGTATATAGACAGTATATAGACATATAATACTTAATGGCATTATTAAATTACCAAGCGCTGCAAACAAAGTTACACAAAATAGTTTCTTTGTAATACCAATAATTAAAACATAATTCGACGTCTTAACCGTTTGGGAGTTATCTTTTAGAAGTTACAAAGTGCACTTTCAAATAAACACTATAAAAGTCATGTATTCCATTTGATTATCACAGATATCAGCATGACATAATTCAAACTCCGATGTGTAAACAGAAGTTTATCATACATAACGTATTTTCTTTAAACTATATCTATAGTTACATGTACATGACGGTTATTTTGGAAAAGAAATAGGAAAGAAATGTATTAAGCAATCATAATACAATATTAGAATTCGGTTTTATTTCATTTTCTTCCTTAATAATGAAATTGTAGTTTTATGCTTCCATTAAATATTGTTTTTGGTAACAAAATACAGAAAAAAGAAATACAAAAAGAATGTTTAAAACGACGAAATTGAAAATGTTGCAGACTCGCGAAAAAACATGTGACTATTTGTGGAAAAATGATAGTGACACTCGATCATAGTAAAAGTGTTTTATTTGTATTACCCTATCTTGTATACTTAAAGTAAACATTTAAATAAAAAGAATTCAGCAAATACTTTAAAATGATTGTACAATGATTGTACATTCAAAGCAAACTTCAAGATATATTGTTTCCACTATGTACTGTTGTGCAGCCGAAAAACAACGAAATTCTTTTAGGGAAGAAAAGGGAAAAGAAAATGCATGCTATTTACTTTTAAACACAGAAATCAAAAAATCGTCTTATTACCTAAAAAGTCTAAATTTACATAAGAATGTGTGAAAAAAAATGCGAGTATTCAATGTTTTAATAACAGATGTCAAATAATATACAGTTAATATATCGCTAAAGATTGGATACATTATTTTATCTAAGAACAGATTTTATAACGGTCCAAATTCATAAGACATTAGAAACTGAGCGGCACGAGGGCGGGTCATACATGAAACATATACTTAAATTCATATCATTATTACTTTTTCACCAGCTATTGGTTTAATTTCGCCAAATCTTATATAAAATATGAATATAATTTTTGCCTTCTTGTTTTTATGTGGGAATATGTAACCGAAAGATTTTGTAGCTAATTTTTTCTTTGTCAATTCAATTTTGTTCAAAAGCTATTACGCTACACACTGGCGTCTATTGTCTATTCGAAACACATTTCTTTCGAGGATTTTGTTACTTTTTCAGACATAATTGCAGACTATGATTGTGTTTTTGATGAGATTTAAAGTTTGTATTTTGATAAATACTTAAAAATAACAACATTAATATTGCAAAAGATATAATGTAAATAAAACTATGGAAAAAAAAACAAATTTGTCTGGTCAAAGCAATGTCGTTGTCATATTGATGTTCATGATTCGTAAATTTCGTTTAATATTTATAGATCATTTTAGTTGCTTCATTACTTCTGATCTAACCTCGAAAATATTTAAAAGAATTTACTGTTCGATACGGCCATACAGTGTCCGAAATAAACGTGGTTCTTTGTCATCTATTTCTGCTTAAATACATTTTGCTGAAAAATACACACAAATAAAACAATCGTTTTACATTTTTTACACTTATTTATTTTATTAAACAGCACTATTTAACGATTGATGAAGCAAAAACATTTTTGAAGGTCTACCAAGGCGGGAATACAGTCGAAATTATTCTGCTTGATGTGAACAGGTTATCCTTATAATTATGAACAATTTTACCTGAAGTCATTCTGTTCGTCTATAAGTATGTCGGAAGGCTTTAAAAATGTTTTGATCTTCTGTTAAAGAATTTGCTGGTACATGAGAGTAAACTAACACCTCTGTAGTTCTTTGGGACATCGGTATCTGAGTGGGGCAAATAAATGCTTATCTCAAGCTGAAAATGCTCATGAAGCACTGTTGTAACACGTGGGGATTGCAGTGTACTATAGGGAATATTACACAGATGTCCTTCATGTTGATCTTATCAAGGAACGCATTCGGAATGTATGACAAAGTGACTAAAATGTCACTAAAATGAATTTAAAATGAGTCGTTTAACATTTAAGTCTGGCCAATTTAAACAAATAAAATTGAATGCTGGAAAAAGAACATTAAATCACATTGTACAAAACATGTTCTTCTACTGCATGACAAAGTGATTTATATCAATCATATGTTAAGGCAATTATATATTAGGCAGGATATGCAGCAGATAATGTTATTTTGACTACTAATTGATATAGTAAAGATTGTAAATGTCAATCAATGTCTTAAGCTTTCGTTTTTTCTGCATTAGAAGTAGATTGATTAGATAATATAGGTATTCTAGAATTGGTACTCACATTTTATCAATCGATGTGAGGATTCAAACCGGCACATTAGATTTTAGTTTAAGATACATGTTATAATAAACTTTAAGATAAAAATATAGATAACTTTAATTCCCATAATTCATATCATTGGAAACATTTCACAATTAAGTCAACAACAACACACGCAAAATGTACGCCTTAGACTTTAATTTCAGTCTTCAAATGTAGGCAAGAGAGACATAGTTAATGTTACAATGTAGAAAGTTATTACATCTACGGTCGATTAAATTCGTTTCGTAACTGATACAAAGGAGATTGATATCGGATTAGCGCAGATTGACAGGTACCCGACTGAATAAGAAATAAACACCCGTTGCATATGAACGTGCGTTCGTAATCAAAATGCTTTCTAGCTTGGTGACAACGACGTGCATTATTTCACTAGACACAGTAACCAATATCATTTAAAAAAAAGAACAAGAAACGTTTAGAAATACTAAAATGACATAATTCATATTCATAGTTTAATCATATGCATGCATATATAGATACAGACATGATTTGACTAATTGAACAAAACAGAATACTATTTCACTGTCAGCGACTCTTTCATGTTATGGAAACAGATGAGAAAAACACAACCTTTTTATACATGGCGAAATATCAGTAAAACTAAATATAACGGATGCCCCATTCAAGAACTATTACAAGGTTACAAGGTAAGCAAACTATGTGTTATCATAGTTATTACATTATACCGAAAATAACTTCCGGTTTTGTTCTTTAATATCAAATACACGGCCTACGAACACAAGTAATAATTGTTAAACTACGCTGTTTTATTTAAAGTTTTTGAGAAACACATTATTTGCGTCGTTTATGTCCCAAGATGACGAAAATGAAATTAGTTATGAATATTGGCTTAGGCATGCTTTGTTTTCGATTAATGTTCACACTTTTATTCTCAAGCTCAATTTCCCCTGTTCTTAAACGCAATTAGTGTGCCCATTAGGGAATTTAATCATGTCATTGGATTTGTATAACACACCGAAACATAGGCGTGCATGGGTTCTTACAAAGTGTTTTTTACTGAAGAGACAATTTGTCTTCAATATACTGATCAAAATTTATAAAATAGATATGTACGGTAGGATACAAACTTTAAAATTACCCGAGATTTTTCAAATAAAATTTTCCCTTAATTTTGAAATTTTAAGCAATGACCATTAATAATTGTTATGATAGTAATGAATATCATACGTGACAACAAACCAGGAAAGAATTATACATAGATTTATTTTGAAAGTGTGAGGACAGAATCTTTCATGTTTACAAAAATACGCGTTAGAATTTATCTCTCGTATTATCCGATTTTATTGTAATTTTTATATTTTTCTCCAGAGAAATTATGCCAAAGATTATTACAAAATTAATTACGCATATTTGAGAGACTCGTTTTGTTATCTTATATTTGAATTCTGCTATCCTCCCTTAGAACTTATTTTTAAATCATGTAGGATTACATGTAGGCAATAAGGGTTTTTAGGTGAAATTATATAAATCACGATAACATTAAGTTTGTTCCGATTAAACTTCAAGTTATTGTTAAGAACTGTACAACATTTAGTTTTACACATTATAAAGAGTAATCTATGTCGTTTTACGTATTGTTATGGTTGTTTCTCCTGAGAGTTCATACAAAGAATGTTTCTGAATTTAGCATGTATGAATACTGTATGAATATCGTACATTGTACTTAGACTAGATAAAACGTTAAGAAAGTGGGCAGTGAACATATTTGAACTTCTGAAAACTTTTGATGTTTCTCTGTCATTTTAATTCCTTGGTATTTGTGCTCAGTATATTTGAGTATTTACTTGAAACTAAATATTTTGGTAGCTTTGTATGTATTTGTGACTCTCCTAATTAAGGAACTTTGGATTAATTTTGTGAAAAAAATAACCGTATGACTGACAGTTAATTTGGCATTTTTGAAATTGTCATTGATTGCACTGTGGAATCTGGAGTTTTCTTCACCTTCATTAAAATTGCCCATGTTAGTGTATTTCAGGTGTGATTTGTGGTGGGCGAGGGTAAATGTATACTTTTCTAATTCATATCTGTATTAACTTCGAAGTATGAAACATCAGTTAGGTTTCCTTTTTCAAATTTGCCTTGCATCATATCAAAATGCCACTTAAATCTTGTTTATTCAGGCATATTTGTATTTGAAAGAAACACAACAAAGTACATAAAACAATAAATTTTATGTAACTGAATTCGGTTTGAATGCGACAATAAGTAAACAAGTCGACTATGGTCACATTTACAACGTTACGCCACACTTTATCAATGCAAATGGTGAAAAATATATAATATTTTGAATATATTTTATAGAGAATAAGTCTTGAATTCTGATAAGTTGTATCGCCAGAATTGACGGGTGAAAGTTGTATTTCTATGAACAAGTAGGACGAAAGACAATACACATTTATACTATACAACGCATCAGAATAGCAGACTAATGTAAATGTTGATTTATTACATACCTTCATTTAAACCAATACCAATTAAATCAAAATTCAATTATTATTTACCGTTTTATATAGTGACAGTTAGGGTAAGGTTATGATTCCGACATAAACAAGTATCTTAAACATCTTAAACATTTCTATGACACTCATTTATAGGCAGCGTATGGGTCCCAAGAAAAAGAAAGTGTGGACATTAATCGAGCCAATTATGCGCTGAAGTAAAAAAATATTTTTACTGTTATACTACGTGTATCACAGTGCCAGCCATTGGTCGAAAGTGAAATCATAATCAATTATGACTACAAATTTTACTATCAATATCGTTGAAGCACGTAGAGCATGATTTGTGTTATATATCACAAGTTCTTCTCCACAAGGATAAAAACAAGAACAACAACATTTCCAGATACTATTTTGTCCTTAGTGCAGAATAGAAAAAAGTTTATTTAATTGACTGAAAGAAGAGTATATGTATTTAATTGAGCGATTTATATGTAAATCCTTTACATTAAGCGCTGTACTTTTTGTACAAACTTCACACAAAGATAAATTAACTGTGTCTTATCATGCCTTTGCTGCCGAAAAAGCAACGGTGTTGTATATTCTGAAGAAAGAAAAACAACAACAAAAACAAAGCTAAATATAATGTGAAAATAGAATCCAATAGAACATCAAATACTTATGTAAATTAAGAACTTATTTCTATTGAACTATATAGGCAAGGCTTAGTAAAACGAGCTATTCACCAATCGACGTAGTTATATTATGTCGTTTATAATTTCTGTGTTACACAGAAACACATAGTTACAGCAAACATTAACCGATGACATGTTTTGTTACATTTAATTTTTCAAATATTATAGATCCCAGTTTAGCGTCCATAGCATGTGTTTTCTACTACTTTATCCAGAATATGCAGAATTCAGGTCACACTTTATTGCTTAAATACTTTATTGAAGCTTTACCTTATAGACTGAATACCGTGTTATCATGCAAGAATATCAACTGTTTAAAACATCGCGTGGAAAAATAGTAAAATCATAGATGTGAAATCGTTATTTAACACAAATGTATTTTACAAAGAATTGAGTGTATTTGAGGATTCTTTTTTTTTTTCTTTTTTTTTTTTTTTGCTTTGTCTTTGTTAAATGAAATGGGCTGATGACACCCACACCAAACTGTGTTCTATTTACGAATTTAATTTACAAAAATGACTTAAATGTTTGAAGGCTAAACAGTAATATATAAGCTCAAACTTGTCTTGTTATTCATGAGAAAAAAATGTTTATATAATCAAATAAATAATTTCAAAAGTACGTGTGGTACGTCAAATAGAAAGCGTCGTGTATAATAATTATTTCAAAATGTGTTCTATAAGTTATATAATTTTTGTCATACAAAGAAATAAAAAACGCAACAAAAAATTATCACTTAATTGTTGTTAATAAAAACACTACTGAGCATTTATTAATGTTGCCAATGAAGTTTCCGATAGGTAGTTTCAAGAATTATAATCCAATTTGTTTTGGATATTCAATTCACTGCAGATTTATATAATTGCTACAAAATGTCGACCGCATACCTAGACTGAAATTATCTTGTCAGTTTTCAATATCGCTCTTAACACATATGACGTTATTCAATAAACTGTGAATTCAAATATAAGTAAGAAAAGTAATAAACATATCACACTCACCACATGCTTGAATGTTTTCGTTCTTATTTTATCTACAGCTAATTTTGTTTGTCAGTTCTTATAGAGCTGCTCTTAAGTTTTTGAATGAAAGTAAATCATTTGTGTCTGTGAAAGTTAACAAATAAGATATGATTCCAAACGATACATATCTGTCTTAAATTTATACTCAGGTAGAATAGTTTTGCTACTTTATGAATGGTTTAGATAGAAAAAATATTATTGTGTCTTGAACATAACTTTGCCGCTTTTAATTAAATAACGTTCGTTTAACTAGTTGAGAAATATACAATTTTATTATGAGAACAGTAAAAGTGCTTTCAATATAATTACATTCTCATGTTGTTGCCTTTTGCAAATTAACTCACACGATTATGTATCAGTTTTAGTTCTGCTTGCATTTTTCAAGCATTAGTACATGGAGAAATGACTAAATGGACAAACTAATTTTAAAACTGGAGCATCAATGCATAGAATATTTAAAATACAATCATCTACGTCATATGACATGTTGCATGAGTAGTAAACTTTTTAGAAAACATTGTCATATTGTTTTCCGGCCTATTATTTTACAAAATCTATGGAACTCTACTTGTAAGTCCACTTTTCAACACCTGCATTGTATGTCATTTATTTGACAAAAAAATAAATTTACATGTACATGTATTTGTTATCTGTCAATTTACAAAATGATTTTATTCAGATGATTTTATATTTAAATTTAAAACACTATTTTGTAATAACTGTTCATATGAAGCTAAATCGAAACTTTTTTCCGATTATGTCAAATAATGAAAGAAGCGGGTGCAGCAGTGAAACCATGGAGTTCACATTGTGATGAGTCCTAAAACTGAGCAGCGAGTTGATTAAATACATATAATATACATGTATCGTTTGTTTTTGCGAAGTGATCACTCAACAGACGAAACACCTGTGATTAAAAATAAATTGCTTGAATAGTTTGAACAATCATGCATTGTTTTCTCCTATTGTTATTTGTTTGGGTCGTCAGACCAAACAAATAATGGTAGCGAAATTTCAGACTCTAATGCTGTTAATTGCAAATGCCGAAAGTAGTCTGCTTTTTTGAAGCGGTTACTTCCCTTTATATGTAAACTTACGCCGAAAAATTCAGGGGAGATCACTGCGTAAAGATGGTCAAATGACAGGCGCATTAATTTTCAAGCAAAATAATTCCCGAATGGTCGAAGATTTCTAATATTGTTTATTCTTTATAGATATACATGCTTATAGTAAGCTCCATGATTATTTACATCTGTGTCAAACAACAGTTAGCGTCGTTACAAACCCTAAACTAGAATGATATGGTTTTCTTCAGGCCGTTATCATATAAATTCACCGTGGCCGAGGGGATAGCGCGCTCGCTTAGGAAGCGAGGGGTCTGGAGCTTAAATCCCAGTTACGGCAACTCTTTTTTTTTTAAATAAACATTGGATTGAATATCAGTGTTTAGATTAGTCTTATGGCCAATTTACTACAATTAAAACGCTGGAAAGCATTGGTGGCACTTAACAAAAACAAATTGGTTTATAATCTCACAACCTTCAACTTTATGACATTCTGAGACCCAAACAAATTCAGCGCCTTCTGTGCTTTGATTTTTTTTAAGTTTCATTTCTTCTACATTTTCATTTGTAGTTCCAAATGTAACCAGATATAAATGTAAATGGCAGATACAATGCTACAGTCATAATGAATGATTTTTCAAATAACTTGGGAGGATAAGTGTATGCTGTTGTCAATCAACGTCAATTAAATGTGTATTTCTAATGGTGCATTAACGCATATAAATTGCTATTTTATACGGAAATGTTAACTGGAATGTATCCAATAGATTTATCTGAGACAAAGTATTCAGATCCGGCAAACATTTCGCTACATCTTCTTCACATAAAATAATCGTAATATTAATCTTATTACGCTTGCCTTGCTTTGATCTTGCTTAAGAGGTGACAGGTAAAAATTAGTGTGCTCATTGCACTTTTAATCGTAACAGATCTGAGTTACAAATGATAGCATAAAACCTGATATTTGTGTAAACATAAAATGTTTTACTCCAGTATATTTCTTTTCAGATTCGGCTTTTAAGACAAATGTAGATAATACATTATCCTAGACTTCCGCTGATATGTAGTAATAAAAATGGTGAACAAAACTGTTTTCAAAATGATTCACTAAAGAATAATGATTAAGATCTGTTATTGATATTGTTTTCAATAAAAACAATCAAATACGTTGCTGGCGAAATATATGTTAGAAAATAACCGAAATAAGATTTAACTTCCTCAATGAGGAACCTTACGGTACAATTAAGTAAGAAATGTAATAATGAACTAGTATCATTACCACAAGCTAGGTTTCGTCAAACAACCTAAACCACTCGGTCAAGGTCGTTGAATTTAAGCAGCTAGCATTGTTTTATTTCTTCCAGATTTCGCAAGAAAAATCAACATCACCATGTTATAAAAAAAACTTGAACTGTGTTCATCCTTTTTATTAAAATGATCGTTCTATTTCCATTTGTCAATATTCTGGATGTAAATTATGCCTCTGTTATTAGAATAGAAGTATTGTAATGTGTAAAATATAATATCTAGTAATGAATGTTAAGATTTAGGAAAGATATTTAATAAGTTGGAGTGGTGCTTAAATGTAAAAGTGTTAGCTGGTTATCAATTCAGGACAGTCCTGGCATATTTGTCAATAAACAACTGTGTTATCGAATAATGTTTTGAATTATAGAATACTCAGCATTACTTTGTTTATCGGTTGAAGTTAGTCGGTTTGAATTGTTTACTGAAAATTCGTACAGGCATGACGACGGGATAAAACTTTCCTTATACAAAACTGTAACAGTTCTTGTAAATTTCTGAGATCTAAATAAAAACCATAGTGTTATTGTCAATACGTTTGATAATGAGTCAATGTAACTCGCTACTGGGTAGCTTCTTCATATAAATGCATTCAAAGAACCTATTGGGATTCATTAGTTAGATGCAATATTTTAACATTAATTACAACATATACTTTAACAAACACAGGCCTCGTCCGTCCAGGGTATTAACAAAAGATGATATATATATATATCTCGAAAGTGCCAAGCTGTTGGAAATCAGTTGTTAAAAGGTCCATTATGCGTCAGATGTTCTTTACTTTTCTAAAGCTTTATATTTTGGTGTACTTTTATATTATCCAAAAACTTACTCATTGGCCAATTACCTGAATCCACTTCCTTTGTATGTTGCCTGTTGGCTGGCAATTAGTACAGTTATATTAATTTAGTATCATGAATGGAAGTCAAATACCACTTTGTTTACCTTATGCTTTCTTTATGACAAATCATTTTACATTTATCGCTTTTTACTTCAGGTTAAAAATCATCTAACATGCTCTTTAACCATTATTTAAACGTTAAATTCATATTTGCCCTTCCCGAAAAAGTAGTAACAATCATTCGTTTCTGGGACATATTGTTCCTTTATATTTTTTTTTAAGTATTAATAAAAATATTAACTACCTAATAAATAAAATAGAATTGCTTGACATGAATGTACACACTAGATTGGTATTTTTATTATCCCGTTTATTAAAATACCCTTTGTTTTTGTTTTTGTTTGTTTGGTTTTTTTTTGTTTGTTTTTTTTTTAATTAAAAGGTCATTGTATATCCATATTGTGAAATCATCATATTTTATTATTTAGGAAACCATTTAATGAAGATTAATTTTGAAATGCATTCTCCTCAATATTGACGACGAATTTGTCATTTAATCTTAAATAACAGTGAAGCTCTTTGAAGATTTATTTGCCTTTACTTTTTTGCTCACAAATGTTAACTATTCTATAAGCATTCGTTCGGAACGTAATTGGTGATGGTTTCTTTTATAATGTCTTTTATAACTCATTTATAATGAAACAAAACTCAATTTATAATGTTCTAATGTTACACTGAGCAATAAAATGACTTCGACCGTGAATATGTATTGTTTTTCTTTTCTTTTTTCTTCTTGCTTAAGAAATATGTTTGTCAGACTGAATTATTCATATGGTTGACATTTTTGTCTTACATAATTCTCTTTGTCACAAGCTGTATTTCTAAACATATTTTATGATACTTCTTTGTTTTATTCAATATAATAAATCGTATTTTATTATTTATCATTAAGACATTTAATCGTCTTTAAATGTTAAACGGGTTACACTTATATCCTTCTACTAAAACGTTGTAACATATGAAAATGTGTCAGCTTATAAACATTCCGTAAGAGAAGGTATTAGAGTGTATTCATTCAATTATAAACCATATATATATGTTGGAAACTATGAACTTTATTAAGGATATACACTGTCAATGTTATAGCCGTTTTTAAACCTTTAAATTGAACACACAGATAATTTACCTTCTGAACTTCAGCTTCCATTAACATTGAAGATGTTCTTATTTGAAATGTTGATAATCAGTATACGATAAAATAATTGTCAAATTCAAAACTTAGCAAAATTATACAGTTTAATTGCTTCCCATTAGGATTGTTATTTAGTGTGTGTAACAAATACCAAAATATTGCACCCAGTTTGTGCGTAACGTGTATGGAAGTGTCTTTTAAGAAATGTAATATGCAATGCAGGAGTCCAAACTATTTATGTTACTTTTGTTTTACCAACAAATGGTAAAAGATACTAGTATCAGTAACAATAACTATAGTGTTGAAATACTTAAAAATAAAAGCCGATTATAATACATAGTTATTAAAGTTTTATTTGAAAAATTCTGTCAGAATTCTCTGTACACGAGGCCATTTTGCAAAAAAAAAATATAATAACAATTTTAGGTAAAAATATTTGTACCTTTATCTTTTTTTATATAAACAAACATACTATTGTTATATGATACTTAAAGACAAACATTAATAACGTCCTGCAAATGGAAAGTCCCTTAAAATATCTGATTCCTTCAAATAGCTGGCATAACATAAATAATTATAATTAGGCACCAAATGACGTCATGGCTTCATACATTATCTAATATTATAATAGATATATTTAATGTTGCGCCGTATATTCAAATAGTATGCCATATTTAGTCCTTATTGCATCATTTTTGTTATTTTCTTATCAATATTTGATTTATTGAATAATAAATTCGGCATTTATGGTTCTCATCAATCATGTTTTATTGTAAGTGGTTTAGACATTTATTATTTTGCTATAATATATAAAATGACTTATCTTTTTTTTGTCTACATTGAAAAGTCATAAAAGAGCATCATTTGTTCGTGCTCATTCATTTGATGTCTACCAGTATTGAAATGGCTTTACCTATATTTGTTGGAGCAATCATGAAGTACATGACATTAGATATTGTAAACTTGCAATGATCATAAAAGAAATATTGACATTTAAATATTCAAACGAGTAGCATAAAATTACAACTGCCATTTTCTCCAATCCTTCAAACTCAAAATTCATTATAAATATCTTTAAAGTCATTTCTAGGGAATGATTTATGATTTAGTCAGAAAAACGAACTTAAACATACATTAACAAATAAGTGGAGATATGTCTTAAATTTCAATGAAATAATTTTAATTTTCAATTTTATTTATATAATAGCAGTAACATAAGTATGTTTAAGAAAGGTCATTAAAACATCAAGTAATGTGCCAAGATGTAAGTCGCAAATATATCGTTTAATAAAAGATAAGCTCTCATTAAATTAGTATAAAACATCGATTAATTTGTTTACCACAGTACCGATATGTAACTTAATTGTAAAAATATCATTTAGGTTTAACTTTTATTGACTCAATACTTTTACGACTGTTTTGTTTTAACATCCGCTACATCCGGACCATTTGTGGCTGAGAGGTTGCCTTTAAGGGCTATGACATAATGATTGCAGCTACCATATACCCCTGCGTGATCCTAAGTGGCGAAAAAATGATCCCGAATAACTAGAATCTACGTATCTTTCCAGCAGGTGAGGTGGTGGCTTTGATTTAAAGACGCTTGTAACGTTCGAGGTTAGTCAAAATCATGTTTTTTTCGGCGCAATATAACCTAAACTGTGTAAAACAAAAACAAAGCAAAACAAAAAAACTGCCCCCCCCCCACCCTCCCCCCCCCCCAAAAAAATGACCAAACAAAATCAGCTTCATCCAAAAGAGACTGCTTATTCCGTTCAAGACTTTATATATGATAAGATAACCGGCCTATTCGTCAAATGAGCAATCAATGGATCTTCAAAATACAGATCAAAGTTATTAATTATATATGACTTGTGATTATAATACTGCACGTTTGTATCGTCACTTTTCATTGGATAATCGTGACGTTTATATAGTTTTATATACATGGCTGCAGTCAATTTAAGAAGAAATCTCACTTTTTTTCTCCAAAAAAAACAGATGCTTTCTGTATTATAGATTCGTTATAAATATTTCTTTCTTCAGATGATCTGTCTCAGTCGTTAAATTATTTGAAAAGAAAGCATTTTGTTGTAACATCTTAATTTCACAAATGTATGAAATGTCAAGTAACAACGTGTTAAAACTTACATTAAATGTAAAGGACGTTATTTTTTTTCCATTATTGCACTACTTACAATGGGGTTGTCCTTACAAAATAAATTTATTTCCAGTAGTTTAAGATCAAAAACTGTCTAGATTGACTTATAAGTCGGTTATCGTGTTTTATTGGTCTATTTTAGTTTTCTTCCTGTAATAAATTGGGGCATGTCTTGCAAATATAGCACAACTGCATCACATCATTTAAAAGAAAAGCAAACTATACAATATTTGTATTTTCCGATAAAGGGTATGCAGGTGTTTTAGTATATTCTATTGTGCAAATATAAATTGATATAATAACATTAATAATAATAATAATAACTAGAAGGGTTTTTGTCACAAAAACATATGTCTCCCAAAACTATGTATGGTCACTCATATGAAGTTTCATTGAAATTCCACCTGTCGCTTGACCTGTGAAAGCCAGAAAAGAATTTTCTATTTATAGCTCTGATGGCCATAACGTGCAGAAAAGCAGAACATGCTGGTGATGTACACAACTAGGGATGGTACTGATCACTCCTGTAGAGTTTGGTTGAAATCCCACTAGTAGTTTGACCTGTGAAGGCCGGACAAGTTTTTTCTATTTTTAGCTCTGGTGGCCATTTTGTGCAGCGAAGCGGAACGTGCCGGTGATGTGCACAACTAGGGATGGTACTAATCACTCCTGTAAAGTTTAGTTGAAATCCCTCCAGTAGTTTCACCTGCGAAGGGCGGACAATATTTATCTTTTTTTAGCCCTGGCGGCCATTTTGTGCAGCGAGGCGGAACGTGCCAGTGATGTGCACAACTAGGGATGGTACTTATCAGTCCTGTAAAGTTTCGTTGAAATCCCTCCAGTAGTTTGACTTGTGAAGGGCGGACAAGATTTTCTATTTATATCTTTGGCGGCCATTTTGTGCAGCGAAGCAGAACGAGCCGGTGATGTGCACAACTAGGGATGGTACTGATCAACCCTGTAAAGTTTGGTTAAAATCCCACCAGTAGTTTGACCTGTGATGGGCGGACAAGATTTTTCTATTTTTAGCTCTGGTGGCCATTTTGTGCAGCGAAGCGGAACGTGCCGGTGATGTGCACAACTAGGGATGGTACTGATCACTCCTGTAAAGTTTGGTTGAAATCCCACCAGTAGTTTGACCTGTGAAGGGCGGACAAGCTTAATGCGGACGGAGACAACGGACGGACGGACAGACAGACGGCGAAGGCAAAAACAATATGTCTCCCAAAATTTTTGGGAGACATCATAATGATAATAGCAAAGTAGTACTGATTATTCAATAACACACGTATTATATGGAACAGGTAAGAGAAAATAATTTTTATTTCAAACAGGATAACATAGCGTATAACATATGAATACATCTACACCTGATTATGATTAGAGCATGATATTGAAACCATATCTTGCCATGTGAGTGTAAGTCTAACCCCAGCAAAAAAACGAGAGAAAAAACACAACAAAATTAAAATGTTTCTGTCGATCAAGGCGAATAATTGAAATTAACCGAAAGGTTTATGTACTTAACACTTTTCTTTTTTTCTAACAGGGCCGATTGTCTAAATCAGAATTCATAAATTTTGTTACAATTTCATGTGTATCAACAGTTATAAGACATCGGTAAACAAACAAATGTTTGCATCGATGTGAATTTCATAGATTAGAAAAAAAAACTAATAAGATGCATTGGCAGTGACTCTTTGTTGCCAGAATGACTTTAAAACAATGACGGTAAGACACCGCGAATTCGTGCTGTTGATAATTTAGGAATAAGCCCCTACTGCCACGCCCTATCAAATGCTTTTCTGGATTAACAAAATACTTTTCAGATTCCTTTCCCATTATATATTACCTATTAATTGTGGACAGTTCATGATTGCCTCTCATTGTTCAAAACTGGCCTAAAATTATTTTAGGATATTAATTGTATGCGTGTTTGCATACAGATATTTTCTAATTATTTGCCTGGATACTATTGAGATGTGGTTTATAGTAATTAATAATATTAGTCTCAATTTTGTGAACCTGGCAACATTAGCAAGAATCCATTGATAAGGATAAAATAATAATAAGAAGAAAAAACACAAACGAGAGAATATTTAATATATATATCAATATAACAATATCCGACATAGGGACGACTTATTGAGACAATATTTCCTTTCGAATAAGTAAGGGCCTACGACTTTTGCTGATACCATACTTAATACCAAGTACAAAAATTTACATTTGGATACCGCTTTGACAGGATTGAAGTTATAATGAACATGCTCAAACAAACCGAGCCTGCAACATTTTCAATTTAGCCGTGTTGGGCTATCTTTAGGGATTTTGTAGTTTTCTATATTATTGTCACAATAGTGTTATTTGTGCCTTGTGGCGGCTATAAAAAGTTTCCCCGTAAATTTAATCAAAGATAGTATATTGTCGATCCTTGAAGATCGTTCAGCACGACATTATTGTTGTGTTTACATGTTAGGTGGTATTCTTTTATTCTTCTATTTGACTTTTTCAACTTGGGTGATTCTAGTATTCATACTATCACCCTTAGGATACGTTGCCTGTTTTTTAAATTTGTCTTTTAACGTATTGTCTTCATAACCTCAGATTCCCTTTCAAAATTCCATTTTAGTTAGTTCGGCTTATTGTTTTCTCGTTAAGGGAACACGCATTCTTTTACTTGATGACCAAACGCCGCTTTTCATGGAATAGCACTTTTGTGTCACATTGAAAGTTCCACGATAACCGCTGTATGAATACATCTGCAATTTTTTCTAAATTCAAGATTTCTCCATTTTCGTGTTTAAGTGTTGAATTATGCCTAAGCCGGTACTATGGGGCGTGGACGGTAACTTGCACTTTTCGGTACCGTCCATGAACTAGCTCAATCAAACCGAGCCTGCACCATTTTCAAGTTTAGGCCTTCTTTAGGGAATCTGTATTTCTCTCTTATATCAATGGTAAGTTCATATTGGGCGTAATGAGTTTCGAGAGCAAAATGAAAGTTTAATTAGCATCAATCAAAAAACATTTAATATGATTATAATGTTATTTAAATACACGTGTCAAAATATGCTTTATACAATGTATATTGTTGCTTTTATTCCAAAAGAGTTTTTTAAATATTTAAAGTTAAAAAACTCCATCGCATATGATATCATCCCTCACACCCAGCACTGTTTTCTCATTAATACTAACAATATTAAATGGGGGAATTTTGTCCCAACTCACGTTTACATTTACTTTCAATGTTTTCCAATTATATATATAATATTGTTAGTATTAATGAGTATACTTTTTGTTATTTTCTATGATATGAACTTAAAGAGCACAAAATAGGCTTGCTAATCTTCAGGATTTATATCAATTTCCAAAACAAATAAGTGGTATTATGCCTTTTAGGAAAATAAAACATCCATATTAATATTGCTCAGCATTTTTAATCACGCACAGACAATCTTATTTCCTGCGTAACATGTGGTCCAAATGCTACAAAAACGAACCAATTACCTTGTCGTTTACACTTCAATTCTGGATTAGCATTCCATGCAGCTTTTCCTGGTGAAAGTTATCTAATACACACATATTGATCAAACGATAATGGAACAGTGTTATTTGTAATTATTTTCAAAAATTGATACAATTTCATTTATTATATTAAGACATTTTTTCTTATTTTAAAACTGCATGTGTAACATTATTAATAAATCTTATTTAAATACTGCGAACACTGCAAAAAGTCGGATGCATATTTTGAATCTGTACCTATAGGCCTTATAAGTCTCAGAGGGGGAAGGACATCTGGACGGCAAAAGAAGGACACGTAATGTGTCAAATAATAAAAACTGAAGTCAAAACAGTACAATGATAATGTGTAAGATACTTAAGCTTTTTCTGTTGGAAAACGAATTTTAAAGAACCAGTCTTATCTGGTTTAATTTTAACAGTGTTGGGTGTAAAATGATTAACAGAAACGCTTTAATATGATTAAATACCACAGTTCTAACAATAATGAAGAAAAACCTCCAATCTTATTACAATAATATTAACACAAAGTCGAGTTAAGTGCAGCTTTGATAATAATATCCCGTTTCTTTGATGACAAAAAGTACTTCTTATGCCACCGAAGATACCATTACATGTTGCTTAAAGAACCACTTCCTTCAGCAATGTAAAACAGCAATAATCTATATTTATACACTCAACCAATGAAACTCCTGAGAGGATGCCATTTCGAAGCTTGTTCTCTAGTACATTGATAAAAATACAAACGCCCCTAAGGAAAGCAACAACAACAATTGCATTGTGCTTATGTCATTTATTTACCTCTATAAATGACGATTCAATAAAATTGGCATATATAATTGGATGGGTACAAAAGTAAAATAATGTAACATATTTACACAATGACTAAACAATGTTAATAATTCAGCTTAAACCTAGCCAATACACCTTATAGAGAAGGTGGTGCATACAAAAGCCAAAACTATAATTTATCTCCCTTGGCAGAGACACAAAACGTACAATAGTTTGTATATAAATTACTTTAATCTTAGCATTAAAAAGTTTATAAACAGAAACAGCTATTGCAATGCATTGACTATAATACCAAAAGGTTCTATTTTCACGGACTGGTAATTCGTGATAATCAAATTTTAATCGACAAATGATAAACGGCTTTGATGTAACAAAATGAAGTCTGATAAATAGAAAAAGACAATTGAAATAAAATGTATGGTAAATAAAATAAATAACAGATGTTCTAAATATATAAGCTGATTGATAAAGTAAACAAAGATTTGTGAATCAGAAGGCTTTTGATACTCTACCATACAATAAACGTGAAATTAAATGAAAATGATTTTTTAAAGAATAAAACAAACACACAATCAAGAACAAACAGACAAAAAGCAAGGAAATATTCTAAGACTTACTACACAAAACTAATGTTATACTATATTAAAAGTTAAAATAATGGCATCCTAAAGATACATTTGTAGAACACTTTGTTTAAAAAGTAAGAGATTCTAAAAACCCGACAGGGGCAAGTCGTTGTTTCCTTCATCAAGAAACTTTACACTCATTGCTCAGTACTGGTTGGTTCCAGGAACGGATTTGAAAGTGTGTCTATAAGCTTATAGCTTCCTACACAATCGAACTAAAATAATTTCTGTATAAATCAAAATTCTAAAAGATTGCAAAATTAAAATTGAAAGCACTGTGCATGTACAAAATGTATATGTATACGATTTAACTATGACACTTTTTTCAACAGAAATGTCCACGAACTATGATACAATGTTTAATTAACATATAGCAATTTCAAGTCCAAGTAAATACATTCAATTTAAGACATCACATCTTTGATGAGGTAATGAACCATTTTTATCGATCGATAAAGTTCATACCTAGTTAAGTCACCTTATGTATTGTTTTGAGTGTTAATTTGATTCAAACATAAAAGCGTAAGAATAATTCAAGAAAGATAACTTATACATATAATCTTGGGGTATGTTTTCAATTTGAATTGCCATGTTCTGTCATGTAAAACAATATTGTCAAATAGATTCATTGTAATTTTGCTTGAAACGAATTCTGCAGGATGTTTTATAAATGTTTTCCACCTTTTCATTCAATTGAATTGCGGAAGAAGTACTACAGTGATGCACTAATCATCATCTCCAAGACATGCATTTTAATTTTAAGTTACCATTATGGAGATAGCTAATTTCTTTTATATTAAAGATCTTTAAAACTTTGCACTATTTATCAGTCCAAGGTATGCATTTTATATTTTAAGTTATCTTTTTAGAGATAGTTAATTTCATTTCATATTAAAGATCTTTTAAACTCTTAAAACCTGAATCATAACAAAAAGAATGATGAAAGGAAAAATAACGATTTATTTATTGTGTTATGATAATTTAAAAGTTTTGAATTTTCGAAGCTCGTCAGATATTTATTGGGTAAAAGTGATTGTATTAATGACAGGTTGAAGTGAAAGCTTCAAATTGGTTCATGTACTGCAAATTTATCAAATAATGTTAATGTTTTATTAAATCAAAGCTATTCAAGAAGTGTCTTACCTATCTATCTAACACCTGGTGAATGCTCACGAAACTTCACACATCCGTAATAATATTCGTTCTAGGTATGCACTGATCATTAAGTTTCATTCTTTTTAATTTTGGACAAAAAGAGATAACAGTTCCGTCCCTGATGTTGTTCTACCTCAACTCAAGATTCATCGCAAAACGTCTTGTCTATTGAATAAGCAAAATCTGGCCTTTGAATTGTTTTATTCAGACGAGATGTAATTTATACAAAATATAATTATTTGAAAGTGAGCGTTATAAAATAATTGCCTTATCAAGCTGACTGTATCATGTTTTATATTTACTGCTGTTCAAAGTAATTCGATAAGACCTTCGTCTGGATATTTATAAACTTGATGAATTTAGGTATATCTATGAATAATTGTAAATAAACATGTTTGTATTTTTTAACTATAAAAACGTTTTTGAAACGACGGAAATGAAATAATAATGAAAAACTTCAATTAATTTTTCATATTGATTAAATAGTTTTATGTACCATTTTGTAACAGATGGAATGTGTCCGTGACTGATATTTCACTGCGTATTTTTGTAATGAGGAAATTTATAAAATCAGTCAAATTTAATTCCATGTTGCCTATAAAAAAGGAAAGAAAGAACTAATTCTAAAATATCCGCAGATGTGTCCATACGAAGGCCACCATGAAACTTTCAATGTGATATGTTACTAACATTCCTTGAAAAGCGGCGTATGGTCCCCAAACATACGAATATGCCTTAAACGTGAACACAATGGACGGAACTAAATAAATGAAAATTTGAAAGGGGACGTAAGTTTATGAAGCCTGCAAAACACAGACAAGACACACACAAAGCAGCACCATATAATAGGGGAAATTCATTAATTTTGAATTTAGAATTATCCACAAATGTGTTCATACGGCGGTGATCATGTAACCTTTAATGTAACACGTTAGTGGCATTGCGTGAAAATCGGTGTATGGTCCCCAAATAAAAGAAAGAGCACATTTACTAGTTTAAACGTATAAAGTAGGTAATGATGTTAAAGAATAACAATTAGACACATGCTGTACTCGTATTTTTCCTCCTACTAAGACATATATGACACATACATATGTCAATAGAGGGTAGGTGAAAGGTAAGAAATAAAATGGCTACCGTTGCCAGTAAAAAAAATGTCTATAGACAGCAATAAAATGTTATACATGAATCTAGGTTCTTGGTTCAGTCCATAAATTCCACTTCAGATATAGACACATTGCATTATTCATCTCGACCTTAATACAAATATAACTGCCGTATTTGCATTGCATAATTGTGTTTGTCAAGAGCGTTATTTGGCTATATAAATTTCATGATACTTTTGATTTTCATTGCTATCATAAATCATATTTTATTGTTATCAATAAGACATTTAGAGTGATGTATATACGAAACCGGTTACATGTATTCCCCTAACACATACGTCAATGACAAACTGTTTGGAATATTTTCATCTTGGATTGAATAGCTAATTCAAATTATGGGAATAAGGGAGTTTTTATATGGATTCATAGCATATGATATTTTCGTGTAGAAACGAACACTTTAATGAGATATTGCTTCTAGTTTGGTAACTTATATGTATATACATGTACATTGTATATCAATTAAATATCAATGGACTCTTACAAACTAAATTTAAGGTAGTCTTACTATAATGCTTTCCCGTCCAAAAAAAATGTCCTTAAAACGGTCATTTCAGGAACGTTATATTTCACGATCTTTGGTATTCAGTAATTTTTAACCGTTTATAATCGAAATTTAGTACAGCGCGTTAAAGGATGAGTGTTTGTAAATAATCTAATGCCCAAGGTTTTGAAAAATAACGATCCGAAAATAACCGATTTGCGACGATATTGGCCGATGTTGGAATTTTTTGGCGGGGAAGCGTTTCAGTAAGACTACCTTTATAACATCATTCTAGGTGTTTGTTTATAAAATCATCATGAAAATATTATAATAGAAAACTCTGTATCATAATAAAGGGAAAAAATAAAGTGAAAATTATCTTATCATTTATTTTGTCTCAAAAGCCTAAGATAAATACAATTAAATTATAATACTGAGTGTTAAAATCATATTTACTTTTTACTTTTGTCCGAACAAACAATAAGTAAAAACGAATAAAGAAAGTATATGTCAACGAAAGTTTTCTCTGTCCTATTTAGGATAAATGATTTTTTAAAATAAAACGCGTCATTTATTTTCATGTGATTTAATTTAATAATAAAATGAAAAGTAGTCTTCTACTAAAAATAACCTCATTATTTTGTTATGATAAAATATAACTTTGAAACAAATGTACTTATTGGTCTTAAATAAAATCAAAATTGTAAAAAAAAATGTTATTTGTTTTGCATTACTATTGCGGTGTTTATATCGATACTTTATTGTCATTTTTCTATAATAGCAGTAAAAGAATCCATATTGGACTTGTTAAAGGACTTGATTGTTGAAGAAATCATCGAGTATTCTTACAGGTCAATAAAATAACATAATTGTTAATTAAAACAATGTGATTTCTTTTAATTATAATCAAAACATTTTAACGTGATAGTTATTTGCATTTGGTTCATTCTGTCTAGAATAACAAAATGTTTCAATTTGCTTGCCAAATTATACAAGACTGTCGAAATTTTTGTTTGAGAAGAATATGATGCAACTATAATAATGTTCCCGTCAATGTTACAAATGATTGGCGTTTTTGATAGCAAATATGCTAATTTCAGATTGCATGTAATAAAAGTTTGTTTGTGTGTATGAATTGCCGTCATTCGGGTATTTGCCTATTTATTTTTCAAAACAAACAGAGTGGAATTATAATACAACACAAGGATAAGCGTTTGCTGTCTGCGGTTTGTAAAACTTGTGCTTCTAATGGATTAACATGATTGCAGAATATCTGGAATGAAAGAAATTTGCGCGTTTATTGTGCTTTATCAAAAGCGAGTGGTACATGCGTTAAACATCACAAACCCTTTTTAAATAGCACCTAAATATTTTTTCCGGAATATGCTATTCCGTTTACGTATAATGTTCATATATACGGTTAACTAGACATTTTTGTTAGAAACACAAGGTAATGGAACCTCATAATTTCACTGTTTTAAATTATTTATTAGTATTTGTATTGTATTTTAAGTTTCAAGATTCTTTATTAAGTATCGACAACAAGTAATGTTTCTTGTAACATGATACAATTAACATACGTATACATGTATATGTACAAATCAGACAGTGCACATGCCAAAAAAGAAAAAAAAGAAACATGGATAGTTAACAAGCTAACATAATCAGCTTATACAAGAGGATGAACTATGTCCACTTTCAAAAATATAGTTAGCTTGTTTAGAAAAAAAAAAGAAAATTACCGTAAAAAAGTTTATGTTAATATACGAGTATGTATCTTGATTTCCGATGTATCTATTTGATAAAATTTAAATTTATCACTGACAACGATTTCAATGAAGTTGATGACGTATGTATTTAATTAATTCAGTCTTCCATTAATTTGATTATATGTAAATGTTTTTAAAAGATATATTACACCAGTTAACATAAACAAATAAATCGAATTAACAATTAAATATTCATAGGAAATTACAAATTTCTTTCGGACAAATCGTTCATTTCATTGGTGGCATGGGACACTAATAAAACCATTTGCAATTTTAAATTCAACACGTCTATTCCTTTTCTAGTTGGGTTGTACCTGTATACTAGTGATCACAAAACATTTTTGATTATAGCTGTATTTTTCTGTTATATCTTTGCTGTTTCAGATGTAACGTTTTTTTCTTGATCGCTTCCAACGTAGCGTTATTTTGTACAACTTTATTTATTATATAATGATGACAGTGGTAGAAACACGAGAGTCTGAAGTTAATTAATAATTCTTATGCCACACCAATTAAAGAAAAATTCTTTATCCGTTGATATAGATACACACATGTTTTTATAAACATTAATACAATATTCAGACATCAATATAGTTTGCAGAACTTACGAACTTCAATTTGTCCAGAAAGCAGACCGTTTTTTATCATTCAATATTCTATTTAGCTTTAAATTATACTATGTGCTAGATTACATTTGCATATACGTCTACAGTGCAAATTTATTAAATATTTACATTCAAGATGCACATAATATGCCGACATCATGTCTCCAACAAGCTGAGATTTGAGAAAAGAAACTATGATTTTAATATGAATATAAAACAGAAAGTGCAAATGATGCCTAAAGATATTTTGCACAATTCTTAAAATGATTATTAATTATCTAGCCCACATTGACTTAAAAGGCTATTTTTTGGGCAGTAAATAGAAATATGTGTACGCCACTAAGAACCTACTCAGATGGTTAATGAAAAATTGATCACTTTTTGCTACAATTTCCGGAAAAACGTATTTTACAAATACAAGTAGAATATCCATCTAACTGTTCCTTATGCTCCAAAGAATGAGTGTCAGATTAAATACCAGGACCATCTGATCTTGCAGATAGGACAGATAGGAATGTCGCTGACCTATATATTAATGACATTTTACACACGTGACTTTTTAGAATTCCGGTCTCTTGCATTCTAGTCCCCTATTTTAAAATGTTTTTTTATATATATTTAGAAGCATTATACTTTAAGTATACTTCTCATATATATTGGCTTAATGACTAACAATAGGATAGCCATCTTGGACTTTTCAGCCATATTGAATTTTTTAAAAACTCATATGTCTTTTTGTTGTTAAGCTTGACATAAATTTGTCTTCTGACACATTTCTGGCTTTTTTGATATTTAGAAGTATAATTTTCTTAATATTATCCATATATGATAAAACAGTTTTGGCGGCCATTTAAGTCGTCATTTTAAAAGGTCGTTTTAATAGTGACGATGAAGTTTAATAGTTTGGTACTCATCTTTTTCGGATTCAGCATAATTAAAGTATGTGAAATACACCAAGAAACAACTGGTGTTATAAATGCATTAAGCACGCTGTAGAGAGCTTAATTCTCTACATCAGTTGTCTAGTGTTGTTATCGACTTTCTTGTGCATTTGAATGTCTGATTATGATATCACATTTCTAACTCTAGTAAATGTCCGAAAACCATTTTTCTGTTTTGAGTAAAAGTGACTTTGACCCTAAAGTGCCAAAAAGCAAAGCCAAGTGGGATAGCTCATTTCTTACTCTATTTTTTTGTCCGGAAAATAAATTTCTATTTTAGTAACAGTGACCTTGATTTTGAACTTGGGGGAGGGAACAAAAAACCAAATCTAGGTCTCTACAAAAACTTGCTACATGCCAAGTTTAATTATCAATTCATTTCTAACTTTTTGTATTTTATTTTTAGTAACAGTTACCTAAACCTTGAACCTGTTTGGTCAAACAACAGTCTAAAGGTTTTTACTTTCCATTGCTTAATCTAGTTTTATCATCTGTAGACAATTACAGTGAAAGTGAACTTGGCCTTGATCATAGGAACGAACAAATGCAATCCAAACTGGGGTCTTCATGTAGGCTTGCTATAATACAATATCTCATTCCTAAATCTATTTATTGTCCGGAAAGAATTTATGTATTTTTGGTAACACCGATTCTGACTTTAACCCCAGGGGTCAAAAGCAATCTTACCCGGTGTTTTCATACTATCTTGCTTAATTCTAAGTAAGATTAAAATATGTTATTATCTTATTATATTATTATATTATATTTTATTGCTTACTCTAATTATCATCCGGAAACTATTTTTCTTTTTTCAGTAACAGTGACAATAACCTTGACCTAAGGGATGTCCAAAAGCAATCACAACCGGGGTCTTCATATAAGCTTGCTTTATAAAAAGTTTGATACCATTCCTATCTTTCGTTATCGTTCGTTCGGGAAACCATTTCGCTCCTGTTTAATAACAGTGACCTTGACCCCAGTGGTTCCAAAAACATGGTGTTAATAAAGGTTGTTACATGCTAAGTTAGATTGCAATAACTTATTCCAAACAATAGTTATCGTTCGGAAACCATGAAATGGACAGACAGATGGACGAACATACCGTCATAATCTAAATGATTACGGGGTGTATATATTATTCGATATGGATAATGGTAATCTGGTTATGATGGTGACACTGAACCTACAGAAGGCTTTATACACTATATCAAATTATTTTATCTATACAACTGTAAGCCAAAATGCAGTTACATAATTTAGATCATATTAATGTAATACAAACTAACTTGTTGTTATAAATGTTCCACTTTTTACCTTGCTAGTATTGCAAGTAGTGTCCCCTAGAAGACAATACTCCTATATTTGGGGTGTCTATGTTGATGATATGACAGCTGTTGTTAACAAAAAGTTATTCTAATGCTGATGATTCGAGTATTCTGGTTGCAGGTAAAATTATAGGTCAAATTGAAGCTGTGCTGGCCAGTGAATTAGAAACAGTCAATGAGTGGATTGTCTGTAACAAGTTATATTAGTCAAAAATACGAGTAGTTCATTTTGTTTCGTTCTAAAACAAAAAAATAAGATCTAAATCAAGTATGAATTTACAATGTTTTCATGGTAATTATATCAATGCAGTGACATTAGTTAAACATCTTGGTACCACAATAGATCAAAATGTGTCTGGTGAGTCCATTGAAAATAGGTCATAGTAATGTAGCTTAAATTGGATAAAATATGTAAGACATTGTAAAATCACATTTTTTAACATATTTTTTAATTAAAATGCCTATTATAGTCACTTAATTTCGAACAAAATTTCCTGCAATCACTTTGACTATGACTTGCACTTCACTTATGTTTGAACTATTGTTAATACCATTACTATGAATGGAAAAGAGTAAACCTGCGTAATGCTTCCATTTGAAAAAAAAGAAATTTAAAGAAATTTCTTCCTAGAACCAACCGGTACTAAGTTCTTGCACACGGAAACGACTGTTATCCCAAGAAGGGTTGGAACCTATACGACCAGCGATCCTTAGTTGCTAGTTTGACGCGTTTATCACTCAGCAATGCTACCTCTAAACAATTTATCCTGTTTAATATATGTACAAAGTGGTTAATAATTTTTGTTTGTTTGTTTGCATGTTTTATCTGTGTCTCGGATCATACATGAATTGGTGATCCGAATATCGTTTTACAGATATTTATAGAAATTAAACTTGATATTTCTATCATAAGTTTAGTTTTCTCTGATTCCACGATGTATAAAACATTTGTATTTGTACGATGTTCTTAAAACATTTCCTACCAAGAATCCTGGAACAAAATTGATGTCTAAACAATATCACCTATAAAAACACTTCATAAATTTGTTTGCTGATATTCTTTTGAGGAAATTATGCATAAAATAACGATAAATATTTTCCCATTATATCTTTTCCCAAATTGTGAGATTTGATTTGAATATTCAAATACCCAGTCGAATATATATCTTAATATAAAGTTGAAACATTTTATATTATATAACAAAAAGAAGATTAGTTCAATATCCTAGGGCAGCAATGGCTGAAATGTTGCATAATATTGTATATATGTCAACAATAGATTTTATATCCATTACCAGTGAATTTTCTTAAAGGCGCTACAGCTTTAGATAGATACATGCATTGTTCAGCAGTAATTATCAACATTAATTTACAAGAAAATAAAAATAAATAAAATAATGGCAAATGGGAAAAATTGAAAAGCTTGGGTCTTCCAGTTGCACCTCAAAAGAGAATATTTTATGCTCGAGATATACTTTATAGGTTTATACACTTGTATGTATTTTTATTTACGAATAACACATACAGAACATGAATGTAGCAAAAAAATAAAGAAAAAAAGTATTTTAATAACTACCCGCCACCATTAAAATTTTAATAATGTTGTCCTCCGCCGCCTTGTCAGTAAAAAGGAAACACAGGAAACCTTTTATATAATTATATGAAAGATGTATAATGTTTAATTCACCAGTCTTGTTAATCAACTTATCCTTTCTAACAATTATGCATGAAATATTGTTGCCTGTCACTATATTGAATGGGCTAAGGACATCATTAACAAGTAAGGCCAATTTCTCTACACATGGTGTAAGGGAGAAAACTCCTAAGCCCATACTAGAAAGATTGTCCATATGCGCTGCAGAGTAAACTCTCTTACAATAAATTGCATTTAAGAAGCAATTGCTTATTTTTGACATTCCTTTACCTCTAAGACTTTTTGAGATCATTCCTAACACCATTACTTATCTAAAGCTAACAGGCTTATTCTCCCTGTCAGAGTCTCTTTCCCCTCGTGACAGATGTTTGATGATTGTTTTACTCTCTCTATAAATCACCGAGTCTATAATGTTCACCTTTTCGCTATTTCCATCTCCTCTTTTATGATTTTTTTTAACAAAGCAACTTTAAATTGTAATATAAGTGAAAGCAACTTTAAATTGTAATATAAGTGTAGAAGTGCCATTAAACCGACCCTTAGACTTACAAAAAAATTCGACATTGTTACAAAAGTTTTGTCACTAGCAACATCACTTGACAATTGATGATTTTACCATTTATGATGAAGATAACTTATGCATTAACTTATTATTTAACATTGTGTTTCCCTGAGAAACATCGGCGATTTGGAAATTTTTAGGGGAAACAATGACCAACTTCAAGGGAGTAATTTTATTGATAATCTAAAAATCATCCAATATTTTTATTGGTATCATTGAAAAATGTATTGGCACAAATTTCATTTTCAACAAAAACTATGCAAGTATTTGCAAAAATAGGATTTTAAAGCGGCCACCGAGATTTCCTTTCCGAAATCAAGAAAATACTTATCCGTAGCACATATGTACAATCTTTAATAGGGTATTTTCAGTATAAATAAAAACTTTTTGCACTTGTTCATTATCCCTCATGTACAGACTCAATCAAACCGAGTCTGCAATTCTTATGTAATTTTGTTGTGATTAATGCTTCCGATGGATCACTTTGTTTCCAGATTTGTATACCGTGCCGTGTGGCAGCTGTGAAAAGTTGCCCCGTACTTCACTTCAGTGTTGTTATATTTTTCTGATCCTTCGAGATCATTGATGCCAGCGCTATTAAGTGTTGATAATTGAAACCGCTCAAGCCGGTGCTAGGGGGCGTGAGGGATGTTGCACTTATTCATTATCCCTCATGTACAGACTCAATCAAACCGAGTCTGCAATTCTTATGTAATTTTGTTGTGATTAATGCTTCCGAGGGATCACTTTGTTTCCAGATATTTAATATACTTGTTCAAAGCTTATGGTCTTAACTTTCATTCAATATTCATTTTCTTTTTTGAATAAAGTATCTAAAGGAAGCGACGTGATTTTCTTGGCGAATATATGAGTGTGGTTTTAAGAAAGAAAAAATAAACAACGATAAGTTTGAAACAAAATTTTTAATACTTCTACGTAATAAATTTTCATTTTTAAGGCATCACTAGAAAGTTCATGATAGATTCTTTTACTTGTGTCTAAAATTATCAAAATTGACCAAGAAATAAAATCAAAAGGGCTGCAAGCTCTGTGGTATTTTCTGATCTTTGTAATCTAAAACGTACTGGATATCTGTATACATTTTCCTGTATTAGTTTATTTTTATCTTGCATGGCACCAGAGTTTGGTACATACGGAATTTTGCATAACTAGAGTTGCATCAACAAATCATTTATGTTCATTTTTTATGACAGCAACACTTTATCCTTGCATATCATGGCTACTTCTTGAACAAAGACACTTAAAAAAGAATTTAAAAAAAGTTGCATCGACTGGGATTTGAACTCCAGACCTTTCACACACGAAACGAGCGCGTTACCCATGCACCACGGAGAAGTTATAAAAACATTGCCTGAATAAAATCAAGTCATTCTAAATCTAAAACTTCCATTGCATTTCGGGTTTGTAATCCTTACTAATTTCGAGGTATTTTGTTCAGGATAAACCTGGTGTTTAAAATTGAAGTAAATATTTAACGAAAATCTTCTCGCCTAAACAAATCCAACATGTAGAATCTTTATATTCCACTACTCGGCAGTCAGATTTATTTGTGTAGTATTCGGTAATCGACATCGCTAAAAATAGCATTTTCATTGATTAAAATCATATTCATCCGCGTAATTTGTGATTGTGCATTTATTGACAATTCTATAAGCCGACGCTACTTTTAAACTTTGAATGCATTGCAATTTGTTATTCGTAACAAAATAAAAATATTTCTTTCTTTTAAATCGCTAGTTTTAAGCTGTTTTGAGAACTACTTGTTGTTAGGTTTGTCGTGAAAATTTGTGTCAGAGATTGAATGTCCGCTATGTATTTACTGATCTCCGATCAGAAAATACAAAAAGTAAGTAGAGGGCGCCATGTTTCTCTTACTGAATTTCAGAGTGTGTTTTGTTTTTTTACTTTGGGACCATATGCCGTTTTTCATGGAATGGCACTTACGTGTCACATTGAAGGTTCCATGATAATCACCATATTAACACATCTGCGGATGTTTCAAAATTCAAAATTGTAACAGTTCATGTTAAATGTTAAATTTTGCTTAAGCCGGTGCTAGGGGACGTGGACGGTACTTTGCACTTTCCATTACCGTCCATGAACAGGCTTAATCAAACCGAGCCTGCAACATTCTCAATTTTGTCGTTTTGAGCGTTCTTTAGGGATTCTTATTTTCTCTATTTTACAGAAAGTAACAAGATATACTTTTAAACAAAAAGTTAATTCATTTTGATTTAATTCATTTTTATTTTTAGGCATTATATATTCATATATCATAAATCGTATGAAGCACACTTTTATTTCAATCCAAAATTATCAAAATTGATTACGAAATAAAAAAAGTTTGGAAAGAACGCCGCGTTTTTTTTTTACAAATTCGAGGGTATTATTTTCAGAGGAAAAATGATAAATTTTGAAACAAAAATTTCAATACATCTATTTAATTCATTTTTATTTCTGAGGCACTCATAGAAAGCTTATGGAGTAATCTTTCATTTGATACCAAAAATATTTGACCTTTTATAGAAATTAAAAAAGTTAGAATAGACGCCGTGTTTTCCTTCACTTTATTGAGAAATAGGAGAGAGGCGACGGGAATTATACCTGTCCGTACATTTCCGTAATAACTCAGAGAGGGGCGGGGCGTCATGCATGACTTAAAATCGTTTAACTTTGTGAATCTACTTTTGTCATTTTAAACATGTTACTGTGTAAACGTACTGTTGTAGTTCTACGACTGTAAACACGTTTTATCTGTATTCGAGTTTTACATTTCATTTGTATTTTTCAGGTACAGATAGAGATCTACAAGTGTGCAAACATGCTTATGTATTATATGCAATGGAAGATACGAACTTGTAATTTTGTTGTTGTTCTCCATGTTAGGTCAGTTGTTAAGATTTACATGTAAACTTGTTATTTAAAAGCGGGTGCCTTCAATTAAAATATTGGATTAAGAGGCATATCATTTGCATCAAAAATGCTAGACATACACGTTTGCATTTTCAAAAGTAGTTTACATGTCTGGAATTTTGGCAACGATCGCCCTCCATATTTTTTTACAGCCAATGTCCACGACTTTGTAAGAAAGTCGTCCTTTTTACTGACCGAAAAGTTTACTGTGATGGATGTTTGACATGTTTTGCAAATTTGGCATTTATTAACAATATGTTGATAAGTGATATAACAAAACACTTTTTCAGGAGAGCTAAAATTATGCTAAAACGATAAAGCTTCCAAATATCGAGCGTTTGACATCAGCAGTCGCCGTACCATTGTAACGTACGGAAAACATGTGGTATATGAGTGTTCATGTCACTACGGCTTTAATTAAAGCTGTGACTTTATTTCCTCATTAATTTCATTAACTTTAAATCAGTTATTTGTAACTATTCTCAAGAAACTATCCGGAAAATATATGTTATAAAAGTGAGACTTTGTTTAAAGGGTTGTTGCTAATGTTGTAGTAAGTTGTAGTCCAAGCCATTTGCACTATACTTATATATGTACCTTTGTTTTTTATGTTATTCATATCTTACATGTATTATATAGTTGCAATAAAATGTTATTAAACTAAGTACATGTAAATTTATTTCACAATCATAAAACCAATGTTCTTGTTGCAAAAAAAACCCAAGAATAAAGATCTACAAGGTAAAGGCAACGTTCACAGGACGCAGCCACCCCCCCCCCCCCCGGACACACCCAAGTAGGGCACCCAAAAGGCACGAAACAGAAACCTGGAGTGAACACAAGGGCGGCGAAAGGAGAGGTACATGTAATGTGTGAAATAATATAAACTAAAAAAGGGCCCATATGGGCATTAAAGGGATAAGTGCTTCCTTCTATATATCAACAAGCTACCATCTTCTGTCCTTAAATCCCAAGTCAGATTATTTGCAGACGACACTGCTGTATACTTAACCATCAATTCCTCCTCAGACCCTCCAACTCTCCAACATGATCTAGACAATATGGTTCTGTGGGAGAAGCAGTTGGACATGGAGTTTAACCCTTCTAAATGCCAAGTCATCCATATCATTAAAAATAAAACCATAATTAAACACAAATATATGCTCCATGGCCAAGTCCTAGAGACTGTTACAGATGACTAGATCTGTCTGCTGACCTTAAATTTAATACACATATATCTCGAATAACTTCCAATGCAAACAGATCCCTTGGCTTTATTAAAAGAAATGTCATTACTAAAAATGAGAAAGTGAAAGAACTAGCATACAAGTCCCTGGTCCGCCCACAGGTTGAATATGCCTCAACTATTTGGTCTCCTTACACTAAAACCAATATTGACAAAGTTGAGATGATCCAGAGACGCGCAATAAGATGGGTTAAAAGGGATTACTCCCCTCACTCTAGTGTCACAGCCATGCAGGAAGAACTGGGCTGGCGATCCCTTGAACATCGCAGATTGGACTGTAGACTGATAATGTTTTATTAGATATACCATAACCTAGTTGCAATTAATCTCCCAACTTATGTTCAAACCCCACATAGATTAACCAGACATAATTATGCATCCCTTATCCCTACGCCAAATACAGGTATCCTCTGACTACCATAAGTACTCTTTCTTCCCTCATAGCATTATACTATGGAATAAACTTCCTAGTAACATTGCCAACCTGCCCAACCTGAGTCAGTTCAAACAGGCAGTGGTGGGTTTGCAGTACTAGTCTTACTCCCAGTGTTTTTAAACTATTTTATCTCTTATCATCTTGTTTCACTATTAACATTTTAACCATGACTAGAATACATTTTCAGTCTCACCTTCCAAGCATGTCAATGTTTGGACTTTTCTTTTTTTAGCTTTTCTTTCCACCTTTTACTAACAATCCGACGTGCACTAAATTCCTGCCTTTAACACTCGTAAGAGGGGTTGGCAGTATCCAGAGATAGATAGATAGGGCTGTAAGGGTGAAGAGGGGAGGGGGTAAAATAATGGGAGGTGGGTGAGAAAATACCTACCGTAAACGACAATCCAACAAGGCAGACATCACAAAACATGTAAACATTCAAAAACAAGTAACAATACAGACAAGAAAAACACGTGAGAGATACCGCAGTTGTAGTTAAACCACTGGGAAGTAATGAACGCTGTTCCAATCCCTTGTGTAAGATTATTGATTTTCTTTATTGAAGTTCAATAAACCACTTGTTCTAATGTTAATACAGCTGAAAGATTCTATTTTGAGAATTACTACATACCACCAACTGCACGAATAAATACATTTTTTTACTGGACCTTTTCGGGTTTTGTGGTGCTTTTCGATATTTTGAAAATCCTATAAGGAAAGACAACTCTTGCATCAAGTACAGAACAACAACAACAAATAATAATACACATTAAGGTACGATGAGTTTTAAACTATTTGACAGTCTTTCAAAATGTTTACTTTCGTAAAAAAAGAACCTGGTAAAGACTAAAGTCATTGTACAAATTAAATTTTCTACATAAGAATGATGCATATAGCCGACCGCATTTGCCACTGCAGGTTTCGGTGAAGGGTGACTGTCAATTCGGCCTTACACCAACTCGCCCCCACTCATCACGGGTCAAGTCGTCTCTTTGAAAAAAAAATATAGGATAAAGATTATTTAGTTAATGACAGGTTTCAGTTAAATAACGATGCTAAGGGAAATAATATGAGAGTAGACAAAGCCTTTGAAACGGAAAGTCAAATAAAATTGTTCATTATTTATTTTATTTTATTAGTTCATGCAGTGCTTCCATTTTCAATCAAAACATCTTGACGATTATTCTCAAGCCGAAAAGTTGCAATTGGTCTGTTATCGGAATACCGGCCCACCATTTTTTCATTGAGTAACATTAAAAATGGTAGCGCCCAACAAGAAATGGTACTGAAAATTTCACTGATAGGTAGAGATTTAGGGTCAACTCAGCCACAAAACTAACTCAGCCCCCGAGTCATATCGGCCCTATTCTGTTCCATATTTAATTCTACATTAAATATATATTGTTTCATATTTAATTCTACATTAAATATATATTGCATGCAGTACCTTTAAACTTGATTGTTAGGCTCCGCCTACTTAATGTACTGAGTACATATCAGACACTGCTACTGATATGTGCTCAAGCATCATACTGGAAATGAGGTCAACTATATTTAAATAAAATAAAATTGAATCATTTACTTTAATTTATTTTAAAAATTTAAATTTTTAAAAAATTCTAATCCTTTTTCTGATTTTAGGGTTGTGTACATAAATAGAATTCTTGTATGATGTAATTTTATGTGATGTTTGATTGTAATGTATATTTGCTTTTAATCATTTAATGCTTTCTTACCCATATTTATATGTGCTGATAAATCTTAACTGTTTTACAGAGTCTTTCATAAATGTACATTGATCTTCTTAATACTTTTATATATTTTCTTTTATACAGATTGTTTGTTTGAATTGTTATAGGATAATAAGTTATGTCGGAAAATAGCTTATATAGCTAATGTTTATATGTTTTTATGAAACCGACTTTAAATAAAGATTATCTTATCTTATCTTATCTTACCAATTGGCTTCATATTGTAAGACAGTCTTAGAAATAAACTCATAGTATCAACATCTCGTATTCTCTGCATCCACACCAAACATAACAAACATAAAACATATACCAACTTGGTACGGGTCAACTCAGCCCATAATTATATATTACTGGTTATTAGTAAATATTTTCATCATATCTTTCTTTTTGAAAACCTAGCTAAACACCTTTTTCCTGTGGGTTACGGATTTAGCTCTGGGGATTTTTGTATTGTTATTTTACCGTTTATGGTGGAAAAACTTGATGTGTTTGAAAATTAACATATTAACAATGTTCCAGTACTATCTATCGCAAATTTTCCCAAAAGTTGCAAAACAAAAGTTATTTATAAAAATCTGTATAATTAACAGTCGTTGTTGCATCTGCCATAAAAATAGATATTTTCTGCATTAACTTATGTATTTACTTTATTTTTTACATTGAATTATTCATACAGTGATATTTAATTATTTTCTTACAAAGAAATAATTGTTTTATTACACTTTAATCCAAAAAAATGCCAAAAACATACAGATCGTTACTACACACCCTTAAGGTGAATTCCCCAGAGCTGTGTACAGAAAGTACCAGAAAACGGCATTTAGTTATTTTTCAAAATTCGTGAATATTGGACAAAAATAACTTTTAATAATAAATGTTTTTTTGTACCAGTTCTAATTTGAATAACGATAGGCTATGTTCTCTTCTGTCTTTTCTTAAATCACTTTTTCAGTTTCAATTGTGATTGTTAGTGAACTTCATTACTTTTACAGTTTTATAGTAATTTATTACTACTCAAAAGTTAATTGACAAAACAATAAATATCCTTAAAGATTTCTTATAATAGAGGGCGAAGTTGACCAGTGTCGAGTTTGTATAGGGCCAAGTTGACCCTTAAATATATATTGAGGCTTAGTAAATTCAATCAGTCACAAAATAAGATTAAGTTTAACATATCTCTATGGAGTAATGGGTTATGTTAAGTATGGATAATTAGCCATGTTGTTGGTAAAAATAGCTGAAACATTCCCCGAATCCTGTGCCCTGGAAATTAACCAAAAAATATGACATGTATGATTAATGTTTAACAAATATTTTCTTTCTAAATTGTTTTTTTATATTCCAGGCTATGGTGTTTTCTACATATAAATGAGGACAAAATAAGGAAAAATGTCACATTTAAGGCTGTTGCTGTCAGCAGCTACCAAACAATATGCCAGTCTTACATTGAATAAGTGTTCAGGTATGCATTGTTTTTTATTGTGTCTAAATACACAGGTTTTTCAGTCTTCTTCAATAGATAATATTGAGTGAATAATTATAGAACTAAGTCATTGTTTACACTAACCAAAATGGTAAAGATTATGGAGACTGAAACATGAGACCCATTTTAAAATGGGATCTTACATAGCTTGACTATTAAAAGAATAGTAGGGCTACAATCATAACAATATGTAGATGTTGGCCCATCTTTGGTTAAAATTTTGCATGCAACATCATATTTTATCAACCACTAATGATGTTTGCGTGTAACTTAAAACACTTATTTGAGAGAGTAACAGGAGGCCATTGTCCATAACCCATAACTGTAGCATAGAATTATGTCCCCTTTTAAATCCTCATGGTTAAAGTTTTGCATGCAACATCAGTCCTCAAAACAACAAAAGGTATTTATTTCATAATTTGAAACTTGCTACAAGTTTTGGGGATCATACATGCAAATCACTTTCTATGGCCCATATCTCGAATGTGGTTTTTTAAATGAGGTGTGGCCCTTTCTGAGTTTAGAAAATTTTTGGTTAAAGTTTTGCAGGCAACATTTATCTATAAAAGAGCTATTGATTGTATTCACATGAAACTTGATCATGCCTTTTGAATTACAGTTCAAGGTCACTTTCAAATACCTACAGTATAACTCTGAAGTAGATTTTGAATGAAATAAGGCCCTTTATGAACTTCACAAAATTCTTTGGTCTGTAACTATAACATAGTAATTGTCATCAACTGATGGTAAATAGATTAAATGATTGAAAAAAATATTGTTTAATGCTTATATTTTTCAGTTCCAGCACTTGTACTGAAAACAAATTTGCATGTTTCATCATGTTTGAAGACGGATATTTCTAGTATAACAGACCAACATAGTGAAGGTGAAGAAACAAAGGAGAGCGACAACAAGGCAACATCTGTTAAGAGGGCGCCTAGAGATGCAGCTTTTCCAGATAGTCCAATTAATCCAGATTTCATGTAACTATTCTGCTACTACAACCATGCTTGTAACTTCCTGAGTCCGTTTAATTTATATGTTTTTACAATAAATATAATTAGCTTACTTTTTAGGGGCCCAGTGATGTTTTAAATTTAGAGGATTTGATT
>NW_026857967.1:0-10575 GCF_026571515.1 Ruditapes philippinarum
ATATGGGGTTTTTTTCAGGCCCCTTCCCTATAAATTTTTTTCCCGTGCCCGAAAAAGGGTTTTCGGCTGGGTTAGGAAGCGAAAGGGGGCTGGGGGTTCAAATCCCAGTAAAGGGAAATCATTTTTTTAAATTTTAAAAATCCCAAAATTAAAAATTTTATTTAAAAATCAGTGGTTTCAATTAGTCCCTTTTGCCAATTTTTCTACAATTTAAAAAAGGGTTTGGGAAAACTTTTGGGGGCCTAAAACAATTTTTCTCACAACCCCCACCCTTTTTTAAAATTCCCGAGACCCAACAAAACCCGCCCTTCTGTGCTTTGAAATTTTTTTATGAGCTTTTGGGCCGGCCCCTTTCTATTTTTTCCCCAATTCTTTAATGATCCCCTGTTATTAAAAAAAAAGGCCCATTTTTATTCCCCGGAAAAGCATATAAAATTTGGGTTTTCGTACTTTGTGTGTTAAACGTTTGTTTTTTTTCTTTAGAAATTATTATTTACAATTTTTTTTTAGTTTACAACACTTAGGGTTTTAAAATAGAAAACACAAAATTTAGATTAGTTTTTTCTAACAACAAAAGGGCGTGTCCCCAACAAAACCAACCCTAATGGCTTTTGGACAAGATGGATCCCAAAAAACCCCGCACCCGGCCCGTCGAATTTAGGAATCCATGCGGGTTTGCTAAACAGTTTCTCTACTTTTTAATAGGGGTTGTAAGCGAACAGCATGGAAACCTGAAACAGACCGCGCGGGTGCGAGGCCCGGTCTGGGTTCATGCTGGTTTGCAAAAACCCTTATTTTTGGTTTTTTCGGGGACACGGCTAAAAATTTTTTCTTTTTTTAAAATGCAGCTTTTAAAAAAACTGAAACTACCGGTAAATTGAATTAAATAAGCTTTTAAAAAACTTTTTTAATCAGGGTAACTTGTTTGTATGGGATTTAAATTGAAAATTTTTTTCTAATTGTTTCGTTTTAAAATTTAGCCTTTTCTCATCTTTATATCAGGTTATTTTATATCCCAAAAAAAGAACCCCTTCTATGCCCCTTAAAAATTCCAATTTAAAGTCAAATTGTTTTGGGACTTAATATAAATCCTTGGATGTTATAACCACTTTATATCAACCGTCCCGGATTTTTTCTTTTTTCCCCCCCACAACATCTACATACTGTAAAAATTAGTTCCCGCAAATTTAAAAAGTTATCTGCAAAATTTGTGAAAAAGTCACCCGGGAATGTACCAAACAGCCCTTGGGCAATCCCTTTTTTTTTTTTTTAAAAGTTGAAAAAATTTTTTTCTCATGTTCTTGGGATGTTTCATTTTTAATTTTATAATAAAAAGGGTTTCAAAATGTTTGCGAAAAAAGGGAGAAAACCCAATCAATTTAAAATTTACCAAGTAAAAGCCCCCTTTTCTGAAAAATGAAATTTTTGTTTTATTGCGACAAAAAATTTAAAGCCCTGGGGCGAAACAAAAGAATTTGGAAAAAAGTGGGGGAAATGATCGGTAAACTGAAAAAAATTTAAAAAAAATCTCTTTTTTGCTTGGGGATATGTCCAAATTTTGATACGGTGGAAAATTAAAAGGGTTTGAAATGATTTTGGGTGAACGAACTGTTCTTTCTTTACAAGTTTTGCAAAAAATATGTCTTTTTTTAGCGAATTTTTAAATTATGAATAAAAATGAAATTTTGGAACCCTTTTTAGCCCTATTGGGTTTTCTTATTTTTAAAAAATTTAAAATAAAGATTAAAAAAACAAAATTGCATTTTAAACTGGGGAAATTTTTGGAAAAGAACCCCTAATTGTAATAAAATTTATTGTTCCCGAATCCAACCCAAAAAAATATTTGCAAAAATTTGTTTATACATTTTTAAAAAAAAGTTTCCCTTTTAAAAAGGAAAGGGTTTGCTCAGTTTTGCCATCATCCCCAAACCCCTTTAAAAAAAAATTTTTTTTTCAAATTTTTATCACAATTTTTTTTAAAAAACGGTATTTGGGAAATCAAAAAAGGTTTAAATTTAAATTTTTTTTTTTGTCAAAAAAAGATTTGAAATCTATTCCTTTTTGTATAAAACTAAAAAAGAAAAAAAACAATTTGTAAAAATACTTAAAAATTGGGGGTCTCCCCCGTGGGGAAAATTTCATACTGAAGGGAAACAAGGTGCAATTTCATTTTCCCCTTTTTTTTTGCAAAAAGAGTATTCGTTTTTGGGAGTTGCTAATTTTAATGTAAAATAAAGGGTTAATTTGACAAGTAAATCCCCTTAAAGACTTTGTTACGCGGGACCAATTTTAAAAGCCCTGTAAAAACTATTACACCTAAAATTTTTAGGGTTTACAGATTTTACGACAACACGGGGGGCGCTATCTTGGGGATCCCAAACTGGGAAGGGTTAAATGATATGCAGGGCCCCATTTTTTTGAAATTTCCCCATCAAGACCCTTGAATTGGGGTCAAATAAGATCTAAAAATTTAAATGGCATGCACTGAAAATTCTGTGTGAATTTGGTCACGATTTTTTGGAACCAGGACCCCTTTGGAGACGGAATAAATACTACAGTAAATTTTTATTTTAATAACAAATAACAAAAATAAAAAAAAACAAAATTTTTGGTCTTAACGGAAAAAAATTTCGTTTAAAAAATTTATTTTTTTTCCTTCTTTTTTAGCCTTTAAAAAGGGAAAATCCAAATAAAAAAAAAATCCCAATTTTTTATAAACAAGTAAAGAAAGAGCACCGAAACACGAGGGCCCAATTTGTACAGCGGGGGTTTGCCCCCGAGAAAAAAATCCAGATTTCCGGGGTGTTTTTGGGTTTTTTTTCTTTTTTTATCATAAGGTCAAACATGACAAACGGCGTTCCTGTTTGCGGGAATTAAAAAACCCGAAAAAAGAAACCAAGAACAGCAATTTTTAAATTTAAATTGCTCCCTTTCCCCTTTTTCTGGCCCCTCGAATATGTTAAAACCCCCCAAAAAAAGAACCAATCAACCCGGGGGAATTTTCTGGAGTGCGGGGAACCCGATAAAACCCTTTACCAAACAATTTTCTTTCACTGTGGGATGTATATGTATAACATTTAACTCTGACCTTTTTTTAACAGAAAAGGGGCCCAAACTTTTGAACAAACTTTGGAAATTTCCGAAGTCACTAAAATGCTTAAATTTTTATAATATTCTTTGGTTTTGAAACCCCAGGGAAAACAGAATCGGCCAATGGGACGTTTGCAATCGGAAATGCCTCGGGATTTTCATTAAAACCGAAGAATACACGTACTTTTTCAAATTTTGTTAATCTGTTTTTTAAAAACATAAATGGGTTGAATTTTGTAAAGAATTTTGGCCCTAATGTTTCCCGTTTTGAATTTTGGTTCCCCTCCAAATAAAAATAACCTGGCTCATTTGGGAATTTTTATTTGGAAAAAAAAAATTTTGATGAATTAAAAGATCAAAGTATTGAAAATTTAAACATGGCAAATATCATTTAGTTACATATTTTTAAATTCCTTAAACTCCCGGGCAAAATTTTTGACAGAAAAAAATTTTTATTAGAAAATTTTTAAACAGGTGATTTTTTTAAAAAAAAAAAAAGAAATACACAAAAAACAAGAAAAAAATTTTTCCCCCTTGCTTTTAAAAGACGAAAAGTATATCTTTTTAGACCCCGCATAAATCAAAATTTGAAAAAAAGAAAGATTGAGTCAAATGAAACCCAATATTTTTTTATATTAGTATAACCTTTTTGATGTATCTTTTTTCGTTTCAATTTATACAAAGAATGGGAAAAGTCTTATTTATAGTTTTTGGGGTATCCCATATTGACCAACCATTTTCCTTAAATATATTAGGGCAATCATTTACCTGAAAAAAAAACCCCAAGCTCGATAATAAAAAAATGATATAAAATTAAAATTTTAAAAAAAAAGAAAAATTCTTTGAAAAAGGTTATTGTGTTCCCCAATCTTTTGAATAAAAAAAATATTAAAGGGGGGGTTTTCAGTTCATCGCATTTTTAAAACAGTACATACCGCGGTAAGTATTCACATAAAACAATTTGGGATTTTTCCCGCGAAGGAAAAAGGAAAAAACTTAAGGTTTATTCTACCCTATGAAAAGTATGTTTTAAATTTAAAAAGAGGTTTTTACAAGTAGGGGGTTTTTAAAAGCAAAGCAAAATGCCGGGTAGAAAAATGTTTTAAATTTTCAAAATATAAGAAAAATCCAAATTTAATTTTAAAGGGTTTTAAGTATAAAGAAAAAAAGGAAAAAAATTTTTTGGTAACCCTTTTTTTTAACAATAAACATCAAGTACATTTTTAAAGCAACTTGCTTAGCAAAATTTTCCAAAAGGGAAATGTTTCATTATTAAAAAAAGCAAGTATTAATTTTTTGGGAAATTGACCTGAGAAATCATTAATTTTCCCGGGGGGTGTTTCGTTTTGTTTACGTAAATTTTTAAAATTAATGCTAAAGATTTTATTGAAAAGTAAAAGGGTTCGATTTTTAAATAAAATTAAAATTAATTGTTCGAATGGCCCAAATGCCCCTGGTAAGTAGAAAAAAGTTGTTGGGCCTAGTAGGCCAAGTTCCCAAATCTTTGAAAAACTTTTTGTATTTTTTTTCATGAAAATATTCCTTTTTTATTCTTTTAAAAATATATGAAAAATAAGTTGATTTAAAGTCTTTTCATTTTTTAGCATTTTTTTTTCATATGAAAGGGGAGTAAAGTTTAATGCCCTTGGGAATTCTAAATCGGTTAATCTACCTTATACATATTCCCTTATACCAGATATGAAATTCCCTAATTTTATACTTTAGAACCCCCCATAATTAAAGCCAAATTATTAACGGTCATTTGAAATTTTGCGAAAATTTATTCTCCAAAATTAAAGAAAAACCAAAAAACCAAAATGCGTTTTTTCGAACCCCGCATTTGGAATTTCCCGAAACCAAAAACCCGGGGCCCTTTCCCCGCAGTCGACAGTTCCATGCCCGTTTCGCCCTTTCAAACCCTTTTTAAAAAAGTAGAGAAACTGAATTTGCGGAAACCCCGTGGTGCAAACGCCTAAAGTTGGTTTGTTTTCGGCCGCCTATGTTTTTAAATTTTGGGATGAAAAATGCAAATTTAAACCATAAAAAGGGGATAAACAAAAAAAAATTAATTTTTTATGTGCTATGTAAAAATATAATTTAGTTGAAATCCCTATTCCTGTCTTACCCACAAAATGTTTAACGTTTTAATTTCCTTTTAAAAAAATATTTTATTAGTTTTTTTCTTCTAAAAAATTAATTTTCGATTCCGGATTTTCCCCACCGTATAAAAACCCTTTTTAAACCCACGGAATATTTAAAGAAGGAGGTGAAATTTCCCCCCTTTTTTATTTTTAATACATGTGTCTTTTAGGAAAAAATCTATTTTTTTTATGTTTAACCAAATAAAATATTGAACGTTGAAAGAAAGGGGCCAAATTTTAACCTTACAAGAAAAAAAAATAAAGGGTTTTTAAAAATTTTTTCCTTAAAAGTATATTTCAGACCCTTTTTAATGTATATAAAAATAAATGATTAATGAAAAAAAAACTTTGTAATTTTTTATACAAAAAAACTATGGTTTTGCCCTCTTTTTCGCCCCCAGTCCTTTTTCCCGCAACACAAGAAAACCTGTAAAGTCTTTTTCAGGGAATTTTGTCACGGGTTTAAAAATAAATCGACGTGTATCACGTGATTTTTTTACAAAAAACCCCGGGGAATCTGGGGTTTAAAAAGATAAAATAAAGAAAATTTAAAAGGCCCCAACCAAATAAATTTTTTAAAAGGGCCCTTTCAAAAAAATCATTTATTTATTTTAAAACTATCATTTAAAAAAGCAAAATTTAAAAAGAAAATTAATTGTGGTCATAATTTTTTCAATGATTGATTTGCTTTTATATTCCAAATTTTTTAAAAGGGTTTTTCCCAAATAGAAATTTAAAAAAAACTGTTAACAAAAAATTTGTGCCGGTTTTTTACCCGGGGAATTTTAAAAAACGGAACAATAGAAAAGTTTTTAAATAAGGGTTTTACCCAAGGGTTCAAAATTCCCAGTATGTTGCCAAAACTTTCCCCCTTTGGCATGGGCCCTTAAATGGGGAAAAAGTAATTTGAGTAAAGTTTTCCCCCAAAATGTGTACCTAAAACGGGCCCATAAAAATTTTTAAATTTCCCTTTTTAAAAATAATTCTTGCACCCGTTTCCCCAATAGATCTATAAATTGCAACGCCGGGTTTAGTTTCAAAAAGTCTAGTTTTTCAAAAAGTATCAAAATCTAGCAGTTTAAACTCTGAACGTTTTTTTGAAAAAGTTTTGTTTTTGTTCTAAAAATTTGAATTTTACCCTGTTTTTGAATAATTTTAAAGGGGTTGAATTTCTTTTAAAACAAGACCGTTCAAATTTTAATGCAACATATATATTTTGGTATGCAAAAGTTAGAACAATATGTTAAAATTTGAAATTGGGGCAAACAATCGTTTTGATTTAAAAAAAAAAAAGCCAATGTTTCAAATAATTAAATGTTTTTCCCTTTCTTACAAAAAAAGCAGAATAATTTTTATTAACCCAAAAACATATTTTTTTGAATTTAAGCGTTTTTAAAAAAAGTTTTTTGGGTCAAATTTTAATGCCCCAAAACAAGTGGTTAAATTGGGAAATGACACATAAACAGCTGTTAAAAAAGAAAATTTTTTGTGTTGAAAAAATAGTTATTTTAAAATTTAAATTTTATTATAAATGAGATTTAAAAGTCAGGGGTTTTGTTTTAAATATACCAGCGGAAAAGAAAATGTCCCGCTCAGATATTATTGGTAAGGGGAAATTTTTTATTTTGGTCTTTTCAAGAAAGGCCCCTTTAAATTTTTTTGCCCTTTTTTCTGCCGACCCGTCGGGGCATTCAAATTCCCTTTTTTTCTTGTAATTTTTCAATTGATTTTTGATTCCCTTTTTCCCAAAAAGATGACTTCTAACGAAGGGGATAATTTAAAATTGATTTTTTTTTTAAAGGGGAAAAATAAAAATCTTTTAAAATTTTCCCAAAAATTTAAATGAAGAACCTTTTTTGGGCAATTTTTTCCAAAAAGAACAACATATTTAAAATTTTGCCTGTTTTGGGTTGACGAAAAAAATAAAATTTCTTAAAATTTTATTTAAATATATTCCAATGAGAAATAAAATTATTTTTTATTTAAGGCTCCTTTCCTTTTACGTGTTTTTTTGTTTAAATACCATTTTTTAAACCCCTGGTTTTTATGACAACCTTTTTCCCAATAAAATTTGGGTTTTGAAATAAAATTTTTCCCCGAACTACAGAAAAAAAATTTTCAAAAAGTCAAATTTCAAATTTATCAAAAATGTTCATTTTTTTATTTGAATTTATGTTTTTCGGAAACCATCGGGAGTTTAAAACCATTGTTGTATTTCCCTAACCCTTTATTTGAAAAGGGCCCGGTTTTTTAGAAAATTTTTAAAAAATTTCAAATTTGGGGGATGAAACGTAAAACCCGCGGATTTAAGAAAAAAGGGAAAAAAATGGTTGCTGAGGTGGTCTTTGGGCCCTTGGGCCCAAACCCAAAATACCTAAGCCTCAATTTTTTTTTATAGGGAAGGGCGGGAAAAAGGGGAGGGGTTTTTCCCGTGATTTTGTTGGGTATCAATAAGTTTTTGTAAGGAAAAACCCAAAAAAATATAAAAAATTGGGAAAAAAGTTTTAAAGTTTTAATGTTTTAAAATATTTAAAATTAAAATCACAAATTTTCCCCCAATATTGAAATTCCCCAAATCAACTCAAAACCAAAAATTTTCTTCTATAAAGATAAAAAAATCAGCCAAATTTAAAATTTTTTGGACTAAAAAGGGACTACTAAGAATAAAATGTATTGTTTTTACTTTTTACTCAATCCAAAAAACATTTAAAATCCATACGTTTTAAAGCATTAAATTCCCAAGAAAGAGTTTTGAAATCTTTACAAACATTGTTACCCAATTTGGTTTTTCATTTTAAACCAAAAAACTTTTCTGATATTTTTGTGAAAGAAACGGGGGAAATTTTAATTCGTCAGAATGGTGGAGCCATGAAGCCATGTTTTTTGAAGGGACAAAAAACAAAAAGGGGTTGAAATTCATTTGAATTTAAGGGAAAAAGGAAAAAAGGGAAAGGTAAATTGCCCGAGGAAAGCTAAATTTTTCAAAAAAAAAAAAACGTTTTCGAGGACATTAAAAATAACACAAAGTGACTGAATTTGGGTGGGGTGTAAAAAACAAAAATTTTAAAAAGGGGAAAAAAATAGAGATGATTAAAAAGGGTTTTTTAAAAAGGAGTCAAAAAAAAACGACTAAACAGTGAAGCAATTTAGCTTTTGTTAAAGAAACGATTTTCCCTATTCTTTTTTTCAAAACAGATAATAAAATACTTTTTTTAATTTTGACGACCCGTTTCATTTTAATAAAAGTTTTCCCTTTTTAGAGTAAAAAGGAAACTAAAATAAAAAAAAATTTAATTTTTTTGTAAACAAATCCTTTTTTAAATTTAAAGTTAAAATTTTTAGTGACCTTTTTAATTATATGTCCTTCAAAAACATTTTAGTTTTTAAAATTTCATAGCTTTAACCTTTTAAATAGTTGGTTTTACCCTTTTCATTTTTGGGCCAAAAAATTTTTAAAAAAACCGGGGTTTTTTGTAGAAAAATTTTAAGATATAAAAGCCGAACAAAAAAGGATCATTTTTTAAAAAAAACTAATTTAAATATTAAATAATCACTTTCTTTTTTCATAAACCCTATAGTTAATTTTTTCCCCCAAATTTTTATTTGTGTCCCTTAAACCGGGAATTTTAAAAAGTTGATAATTTGTTTATTTTCAAAATTTCGCTACTATGGGCTTTAAAAATTTAAAACCCTTTAAATTCCCGATAACCCCTTTAAAAGTTAAAAAAAGCTTAGTTTTTTGAAGACATCTTTGACTTTAATTTTGAAAAATAACCAAAAAAGAGATGTTGTGGGAAATGACTCCCAAAAGAAAAAAATAAAGGGGAAAACAGAAATTTAAAAAAATAAAAACAAAAGAGGAAAAATAAATATTTATTTTTAATAATGTTTAAAAATTTTAAAACAATATTTAAAAAAATTTAAAACTCACTATGTTTTAACTTAAATTAAAAAAATAACAAAAAATTCATTTAAATTTTTTAAAAGTTATAAAAGGGCCCCTTACAATCAACTTTCCCTTTTTTTTTTAGTTTTCCCGAAAACTTGATTTTAAGTTTATTTTTCACAAATTTCACCCAACTCTTTTTGTCTACGCAGGTTACTTTTAACAATTTTGGTTGCCCCCCAGCATAGTAACCATCTTTTTGGCAACAAAACATCAGAACCATTTGGGCCAAAAAAACCCATTGGTGCCAAACCGGGGCATGCAGACACCCCAAACTTGATATCAAATCAGTACTTTTTGGAATGGAATGTAAACTGACAAACAATATCTTTTAACTAGGACCATCAAATAAAGCGGCATTGAAATTTTCCCCGTTTTAATTTTAAAATTAAATATGTAGAATTTTTTCTTTTTTAAACAAAGTGAAAAGCATGCATACAAATTGAAGACAAATTTAAACAAATAAAAGTATGGAAAAAAAAATACAGATTTCGTCTTTGAAACCCCGATAATTATATATACATTAATAATTTTCTTATTTGGAAATTTTTTCAGAGGTTTTTTTGACCCATTAGAAATGATGTATTTTTCATTTTAAAACAATACAAGTTTTTTGGGAAAAAATTTTTTGATTCGTTGTAAAAAATTTTTCTTTTAATTTTGTAGCGAAAAATAAAACCTTCGTAAGGTTTAATTTTTTTTTGGGAATATCAATTTAAAAATCTTTTTCATCGTTTTAGAAACTTTTTTTTCCCCACTTTTTCCCCCTTCCCCAAAAGGAGTAACTTGTTTCACAATTTCTCATTTTTGAAATTAAAATTTTAAAACAGAGAAATTGCCCCTTATTTTTTAGGGATAAACACACACATTTTAATGAAAAAATATGGGTTTCAGTTTAAAATAAAACAAAATGTTATTTTATAATAGCAACGTTGGCTTTTATTTTGCACCTAAGATTAAAAAAATTTAAAAAAGTTGAACCGGTTTAATCTTCCTAGAATGGTAGAAGTATGGAATTTTAAAAATTGACCGTTCCAAAGGGGATACCCCCCGGTTCTTTTTATGTTTTTCCTTTTTAGTAAATTTAATGTAAATGGTTGTCGCGGAAAAAATTTCCCACCTTTTCCCCCCCTTTTTTCCCCCTTTTTCCCTTTTTCCAAACCTTTAAAAGTCAAAGAAAAAAAAGACTTTTCACAGTGATAGTAAAAATGTGGCCCCCCCCTACATTGCATTTTTTTTTAATTTTTGAAGAAAACAAAACTAGTTAAGAAAAAGGGAAACCTTAAGGTAGCCGTACTTTCCCACGGGAAAAATTTACAAATCAATCTTTTATATTTTTTGGGAACGCAGTTAAAATTAAACTTTTCTGATTATTTTATAAATCCGTTCTATCGTCAA